>NC_092865.1:17098229-17135257 GCF_032062135.1 Pyxicephalus adspersus | reverse complement strand
TAGGGCATATTTTGGCATTTCAAAAAATATAAGACAGTGCCTTATTATAGGGGAAACAGGGTATGACTTGCTCTGATCTAACCTGGCCATGTGTTTAACTCCAATAAAATGAGCTACGGTGGGAAGTTCCTTTATAGTATGAGGGTGTTGGTGGACTATTGCCATTCCTTGTTTTCATTGTTAAGGAATGTTGACCCTGTGTTAACAAAAAAAAACTCTGTACACCTAACTTTCACTTTTTCTTTACATCATTCTTCTTCTACTTTTCCAATGGATACAGATTAGTCCTGACAGTATTTTAGCACCAGTTAAACATTTCCAAGGTGTCTGCAATGTATTTAAATGAAGAAAGCCTAATGTGACAGAATCATCCCATCCATCTGATCAGTTATGAAGAGGAATAAAATGCCAGGACAATAAATCCCCTCATTGGAAAATCAGCGCCTTTTCATTCTCTCCCGTTATGTCTTTCACTTACCACTAAAACAGAGATATAGCAGCTCGAAAACTCCACTTTGTTAGAGAAGAATGAGAAAGTGGTGATTTGACATTTCCAGTTATTTTTCCTTTAGATTTAAGGTGTAGTAGATAAATGGCAATATATTTCACTTGCCAGTTAAAGTGAAACTTCTTTAAAAAAGAAGCACAGAATGCATTTTTTTGCATCATGCACCATCAAGCTAATTTAATGTAAATTTGCGAAGAGGTAATGCACTTTTCAGCAACTTCTAACACCTTCTTAATGCCTGCAACATAGGACAAGATCTGTTTTTCTTGCTTTGCGCCTGTTGGCTTATTTCACTATTAATCAGGAAAACTTGCAGGTATTTGAGCATGACTAATGATACATTTTGAGTATGTTTGCTTCAAGTGAAAATGTCAGCTTATACTTTGCATATTCGCTGATTCCGACAGTGAACATTTCTGAAGTAAATGACGATTCCATATTCAATTATAGATCATTACTGAGCTGAGAAATTTCCAAGTAACACATTTTGGGTTAAAAGTGTACATTTATGTTAAATACCCAGGGATATCCTTTAGGTAGAACATTTTACAAGCCACCTAAATATATTTAGGTGAAACTTTTTATTTTCCCAAAGTTTTCTAATTGTTTTCAGTGACTCTTGTGATCCACACACTCCCACCTTGATATATAACCGAGAATTTAACATAGCTTGTGCCAAGGAATGGATGGACGGTTAGGATTCCAGATGCCATTATTGATACAGATATAAAACTGTATGAGATTTCCATCCAAAGATGGTATGTACTTACCCAGCATCTTATTTATTCTTCATCTACCCAGTTCCAATGCTGCAGTTTTGGAAAGCCTCTTTGGAGGCTGTATGCCTGAAGGTGGTAAATGAAGATATTGCTTTCTAAGACTTTCCAAGGTCACAGGTTGAGCGCCTCTTTCCCCACTGCTTATTGATTCCTCCCACTGATGCTCATGTTACTACAGGACTCAGCAGTGACATGGAAGTCAGAGGAATAAAGTGCACAGCAAGAGACTGGTATCTGACACTCCTGGAAATGTTTAATTCCAAAGAGGCTTTTCAAGGCTGCTTTACTGAAATGAAGATAGAATGCAGATAGCTGGGTGAATATATGTTGTCTTCTATTGCAAGGGAGTATCGTTGCTGGTATCCTGCAGATGATCCATCCTGCCATTAAAAATATTGAAGTAGTGGGAGAGTGGCCTGTGCATTGCGGCATTAGCGTGGGGAGGGGAGGTCCTGCTGTCTCGCTGCCAAACCACTCTTCTGGGCACCCAAATTAACAGTGGGTTGACTTTTCATGGCAGCCCACAAGTAAATATCACAAACAAATTTGATGCAACCAGTGTATCTACTGGGATAACATATTCCCCTATACAATTTCTGGGAAATATTCCGGCCTGTTGTACTGAATTAAATGGACCCGTTTGCCCATCTTGAGAGATGTATGTACCTCAAGGGATCCCATATCACATGCATTGTTCTGGCATGACTTCCAATCACTGTTTCTACATGGCCAGCACAAACCGTTTGACCCGGAGACCTTGACTTCACGCATGGAAGTCTCTTGGTATGCAACCCTTTTACCAGCTATACAGATCATAACATTGGTACAGCATTGGAATGGGAGCTGGCCTACACTACATGTACTATTCTATAAGCTTGCTTACCCACTGTCTTTGGGTGTGCATAGATCTTTATCTCATAAATCACAGATCTTGGCTCCATTCCTGTAAAAAAAATGTATGCCTGTTCTCTACTGGACTCACTTGTCATTCCCAATCTCTTCTCTCTGACAAGTTTCTGGGGAGCATTGTATAGTCACATAAGCTAAGTCTCCTTCCAGAGACTTGTAGGTGACTTAAGTGGTTAAAGACAATCGGGGGGCTTTATCCAACCTTCCTTTATGTTTATTCTTGACTATTTTTCTAGTTGCATACTAATGCTATTTTACCTTTTGAGTACTGCTTGACAGCAATCCTAGAATGTCTAGATGACATATTGTTCTGTACTTTGGTTTGAGGTATTGAGTCTTCCCAGCTGTCACAGTGAACAGCCATAGGGCTTAATATGTGTTTAAAGTTGTGATGTATTCATTAATTTTCCTACCAACTTTAACCTTTCTACCCTTCTCCTGCCCTTTCCCTCATCAATATATAGGTCAAGTGAAAGGACTGAAGTCCACATGGAAATGTGTATCAGGGGAGCTGGGGGTACCTGTGACAGATGAATGAGTAGAAGCAGCCCTATTTATCCTTGCAGCTTCCTCATTTCTCTGAGGTATTGGTGCGCCATTGTATTAGGTTATTTTGTGCACCTGTGTTATCTGAACAATCAATTTTGAAATTTGATATAGATTTAGGGGTGCTTTTTTGTGTATTGGTGGCTGGAGATTTTCTTCTTTCTCCCACTTTCTAGTTGTTTGTATGTAGCTGGCTCTGTGGATACACTTTCCCAAAAAGGGTTGCCTGTAGGGATAGCAAAGGGTTAGAAGGGTAGATTGAAAGCTGCCATCAGCTACCAATTCTGCATATGCTCCATGTAAATGCAGCCTAAATGTTCCCTGGTCATGTTTGGTCTTTGGAACTCAAGTTGCTAGTTCCTAGTGAAGGATTTGACACTAGTTCACTCCTTTGGAATCTTTTCTCTTTTAACACTGCTTATGTTTATTTGGGTGATTTATATAATCTACCCTAGTTTTTGTTAAATAAAGAATGCTATAAAAATAGTGGTCACATTTTTGGTGACATTTTGCTAAAGATCCTTGATACAGATCACCTGGAGTTTTGTCACCAAAATGGAGTTACACTTTTAGTTACAGATTTATACCTGACCTCTAATATACTAAAGCATTAGGCTTTCTAGAAGTTACAAGTTTTTCTATTCCAGTAAAATCCATTCATTGTTTCACTCTAACAAATCATTTACAGGTATGTGGAGTGTACATAATCATCTAGGCCATTGATTTTTTTTTTTCCTGAAAAACACTTAGATTGGGAAAGGATTCCTTGTGCGATCGTCAGATAAACCTTGGTATTGTATTATTACCACAATGGAGCTATCATCTCTGTATAGAACATTAGCATGACAAATTAGTGCTTTGATCATGGTAGATATAACCATATTCATTTGTTTAATTAAACAATCTTGGCTCCTCATGGTGTGGGTCATTTTAAAAAATGTTAAAAATAAAATTAAACACATAATTAAGCTGACAAGAGATAAAGACCCTTGTGTTCCAAGTTGAAGGCAGTTAATTTATAAGAAGCTTTTCCCCGAAGGCTGTGTAGTTTATTAAACTTACTGAGGCAGAGATGTGATAAAATATTTTATGTGCTTCTTTAAAGGCTAAATTGCTCTGACACTTTTAAAGTCCGTGAGATGCAGTCAATTAGGAGGCCTTGTTATCATGTTGCCATATGATAAAGTGATCCAAACAATGGCTCTGGATGTAGTCTATTAAAGTTATTTCCCAAGAGTTTAGGTTTGGTTTGTTACACAAAAAAGAGCCTTGTTTATGAAAGGGTTTGGCGAAAGTAATCCACATGCCGCTTTGCAGGAAATATCTAAACAAACCCACAGACGTTATTTCTTTTAGACAGTTATTGCCCAATCCCAGATAGAACTTGGCAGGTTGGAAAGGTCAGTGGGAAAAGGATGTTATGTAAAAAGTTTGGAGGTAGAAGCCCTTTGCTACCCATTCATGTTGGCATGTGAAATCCTAAAGGAAGTGTACTCTTCACTGGAGCACCCCTCATGGAGCATTGGTCTTGTTCAGTGGTTTCCCCAAGGGAGCAAACCCCTGGCTCACCCCAATGAACATGGCAAACATTAGACATAAAGCGAAGGAGAAGCAACAATTGTTTAGGCAGATGTGAATTCAGCAATAGGCTTAATTCCATCAGAATCTATGTGAAAACAAGAGCCATGATAGAGCCAAGAAAACTTCCCTAGCAACATTTTGCAATAGAGGCCTGCCACTGTGATAATGAGAAAACTGAACATACTAAAGCTGGCTGTAGACCCCAATGTTTGGTGGTATATGTAAGCAGAACCTAATATATGAAACTGTATTTTGGCCAGATATAGGTATAACTATGCCCATTTAGGTCACATGAGCATTTCCATTGATGAGTGTAGAGGAGATATAGGATAAAGAAGACACACCTATACTGAATTACCTGTAGAGGAACAGAAGGCACCAGCTAAAATGTCTTGTCTAGCCAATCTTTTCCCTTTTGAAATGGTTGGCTACAAAGTCTTCTTGTGAGGAAGATTTGAAGCTGACTGGTAACACTCAATGTCATGTCATGTCCATGGACCAGTACTAAAGACAAGATTCATCATCATTGTGTTCACAACCTGTGACCCCTTTATCAGCCTCATCATTTTTGTGGTTAATACTATATGAGAGTTTCTCAACCAGGGTTCCAACCAACCCGAGGGTTGCTTTCAGAGGTTTTCTAGGGTTTCCTTGAGCAACAAGCAATCTGTGCCACTCAGGTCAGTTTAACTAACACCAATGATCTATTTTGCTATCTTTTAGGATGGCATTTTATCTATTGGCAAGCATTGTAAGAGACATTCTTTCAAATGACCACCACACTAACTTACTGTGAGCTGTGGATACAGTAATTATAGAAGGGGATCCCTCAAGATCTGAAAATTATTTTAAGGGTTGTCTCATTTTAAAATGGTCAAGCAAGGCTTTCTATATGTAGTGCAAATATTGGAGTTCTGTCTCTTTTCCAACTTTTATTTACCAAAGCAGGTAAGAGCCATCTTGGCCATATAACAATACATAATGTTAGATGTATTTTTTGGACATGTAGACTTGCATGTGCATTCAGTAAGAGTGTGTATTCCTATCTATGTCCAATGGAGTACATGTCTGGTGAACAGATTCTGTAAGTAGTCTATTGTAAGTTACACTGTTCAAGAGATGGTAAGGAATTCACCAGCAGTGTTTTTTTGTATACCCAAGTCTCCCTCTAGAGTTAACTTGCACATAAAGGATGTGTGAGGTTTGGAAACATTACTAAAATCCATTGACGGCCAGCATTCAGGCAATGCAGCATTTGTCTCACTAGCTTTTGGATCCAACTTGAAAATCTACAGTTGGCAAAACTGACCTCTCAGTATTACAGAACAGGGTAAATATATGTCATGGATGTGGAACAGCAAGCTTTGCTTTCACAGCTGTCACATTACCCAAGAAGAATTTGGCTGCTTGGCAGACTTTGGTATTCATCGGTTTTAAAATTAAAGTCTGTGTGTGCCAGTTCATTTAGCCAGGAAGAGCCAAAATCTCCTTAGAAGTCTTTACCTAAGTTGGTGTTTATCTGCCAATAAACAGCATTCTGAGTATTAAACATTCTGTGTCTTGGGTAATAAGAAAGGAGTTAAAGGAAGACTTAATTCACTTTATTTGCATAATATTTGGTTAAGTTTAATACATTTTTCAGTTAGGTCTTACCTATCCAATTCATGAAGTTTTTAACACCAGCTTCGCCAGGACCCAGCATTTCTAAATTTGTCTGGGTCTGCATAGGGCTCAGATCAAGGAGTCTGCAATGGTTGGTGTAATCCTAAACATACAAAGAACCCTTAGGTGCTACTCAAATGGATTTCATCACACATACTACTTGTATCCCATTAGCTTTGTTGGAACAGTATAGAGAAGGGTAAGCTTCTCTGCTGGGTTTACCTGCCATCACTGCTCCTAATGGGGTGATTTTGACTTTGCAATCTTTTAAGGCAAGAAATCAGTGAAGATCTGATAAAAAACAAGACAAAATTTTTGGTAAAAAGAAGAAAATAATTACTTGACAATTTCCTGATAATGTCCTTACTGTTAAATTGTGGTTTGAGCAGCACAGGAAGCTTGTCAGCTTTTCCATATGTCCCAATATAATGCAATAAAAGGAACTTAAGTAATATATGATAGTATATAGGATGTGCCATCACCCTTCTTCTTTTAAATTATGAATACAGCATCAGGTCCCAGGTTCGAATCTCGAGTTTGTATGTTCTTCCCGTGTTTGCATGAGCTTCCTCCCATATTGCAAAAACATGCAGTTAGGTTAATTGGCTTCCCCTCAAAATTGGCCTTAGACTGTGTTCATGACATATGCTTTTGGTAGGAACATTGGATTGTAAGCCCTTTAGAGAGACAGTTAGTGATCTGACTTTTGACTTTGTAAATCTAAAAAGAAAAAATTATCCAATAATTCAAAGGGAAGCTCTACTGGTTATTGATAATTTGTCGATGAAATATTTCAGTTATAAAAAAGAATTCACAAAATACACTATTCACAGCATAGAAGTAAACTGCTATCTGATCCTCCAGAAATCTGGTGTTTACGTTACCTACTGGCTACAAGTAGTAAACATTTGCTTGGTTAAAATAAATGTAAAACATAATAAAGAAAGAAATACGTATGTCTGCTTAATGTTACATGGGGCTGTGATGCGGAATGGTAGCACCGTCGTATGCAGCTACTTAGTAGATGGAGGGCACCATACTCGGGTTTCTCCAAAGAATTGGGATGTTTATCCATTAGCTAGCGGAGGAAACACAGGGGAGACTCCACTGAGCTGTAAACTAATGCTTCAGCTACATAAACAGCATACTGAAAATTATCTCAGACAGTGGTTTTCTGAAATTGTCAAGATAATTTAACTAGTATGAGGCAAACAGACACTTTGGTAAAATCACTATAACTGGAAGTTTCACTTTGTATAAGAAATTCCCAAGAGGTTGTAAATAACATTAAGAAGAAGCAGAGAAAAAAATGTTACGCTAGTTTACCTTTCCAGAGATGATCGTTTCTAAAATGGAGTTCCGTTCTGGCGTTCTTTCTTTTCTGTACTTGGAAAATGTAAAAACAAGGTTTTGGTTATAACTGATTCCTATTAGGGATGAACAGATTTTTTCAATTTTATTTAGAAAGTAAGTTTTTTTTAGTGTATTTAGAGTTTTTTTTTCTTTTTTGTTTGTTTTTTTGTGCATTTGATCAGACATCTGCGAAATTTAGCTTTGGCCCTGGTTCCCGAAAGGCAGGGATAAAGTGGAACTATTGCTACAAAACCTTAACAGATGGAAAGTCATCAATCCCTCCACAATCCTAGTCACTCGTCCCGTCTTCCTTCTTTGTCTCAGGGTGAACTGGACAATGGGCTTCACCATCTTCTTCCTTTTTTCCGGAGTTAGTCTTCATACATCACGCAATCTTGCACTGCCCATACATCCCACTGTGCATAAATGAGAGGAACCCTCTTCTACACATTCCAAATTTTGCACCCCGCGTGATGTAGCCAAGAAGGCTGATTGACAAATTGTATACATATGTGACGTATGTATGCCAGGGTGCTGTGGGCTCCCCATTCAGTCTTCTCCACCGCGATAGTAACAACAGAAGGGGAGAGGGTCTCCCCTGCAAATGTAAAAACAAAAAATACATTTTTAAAAAGTTTAAAAAACAAATTTTTTAACCTATTTAAAGAGATTTTTAACCCCTTTTGTTAAAGTAAAAAATGTGAGGATAGGTTTCCTTTAGGAGCCAGTGGAAACTTCAGCTTTTGGCCCACAAGGAGGAGAGCAACACAGCAAAAAGTGGCACACTGCAGATAAGATAAGCTGTCCAAAAGCAATTGTAGGTGTTAGGAAGGTGTGAGTTCAGTGTACAGCATGTTTATTATCGTGTGTGCTAATAAATGTGTGTTTATTGGATGTGCGTGTGCAGGAACAAAATTATCTTTGGAGGGGTTGCTGGATGAGCGAGATATTGCATTGAAGCAGGTAAGTATTTTTTCTGTTGCTTTTATTGAGTTCTCACCAGTAACACGATCACTTGTGCAACATGGCTTGTAGAAACGTTAAATACAACCATGATCTCTATTAGGAGTAGGCTTGTCACTCTGATCTAAGCTGTAAATGCTTCAACAACAGTGGGATGTAAAAATATTGCAGTGCACACGAGCATCACATTGTTACCGCTAATGCACAAGACTACAACTTGCCAATCAGCACCCGTCCACACCTAACCCTGCCCAATGGTCTGTGGACTGACAACACTGTTGCTGAAATCCCCCCACTGTGATCTGCAGTGTCTCAGAGGGGGAACGTGTGACCCAAATGAAGGGCAATTTAGCTCAGTCAACAAATATAAAGAAAATGTTGTTCTTAATAATTTCTTAACGAGGTTACTGCATCACATTGTAACTTGATTTGACTTCAGATTGCCATACAGGAGCCTTTCGTTAAAAGTAAAAAATTCACAAACAACCAAGCCCAAATATATTGGCTGAATAGATGCAGCATTTGTTAGTTGAGCTTTAACTATTTATCTTCTAGAATTGTGTTTAGTGGGAAAGCTTTGCCTGATCGCACCGTTATTTCACCTAAGATTAGATATGACAGCAATAAGTTAATGCGGCAGTCATGGCTCGGAAAATGTCACTGAGGCTAGCTGAATGTCTAATTTATTATCAGTGGGTAGAAAAACTCCTGTAATAAGAGAGATGAATTCAACTTGTGAATTTACATCTCCGAGTGCTTATTACAGAGATGATTTCTCCCGGCTGCCAGTGTGTTTCCCTCTGTTGGAATCTCAGAAATTTGAAAGGTGTACCAGCAGGAAGCACAGACCCCAAACTGTTATGTATCTCCATCTTCCCATTTTCTCTGATAATCCAGAGGGTTGAGATAAAAAGAGCAGATACTGCACATTGCAGGGAGGTAGTCTAATACCCAGTCACATTTTCTTTCTTAAAAAAAAAATAAGTGTCTGTCATAATGTCTGTTTTTAACATAATAATCCCAAAATACCTTTGTGTAGTTTATGTTTTGTAAAAGTGGACATTTCAGTAACTGAAAATGTTACTGTGGAAACTAAGCAAAAAGCAACCTTTTATTATTTGAAAGCGGAGCTCCAGAAAAGGGACTTTGCCTTGGCTGAGATGATGTCATCAGCTTGATGGGAGAAATGATGATAAATTGTCCGTCTCCAATGGTCACACAGTATATGTAACTTTATAGCAGCCTTTCTTTACCTTTCTCAGCCTTGACACTGGGGAACTCTTGAATTAACTTTCAGGTCTTTAGGATACCCCTGCTATAATTAATATATCCACAGCTCACAGTACATTAGTTTGGTAGAGGTAATTGGGAAGAATGCCACTATTTTAGATAACCAAGAGATCATTGGTGCCACTTAAACTGACCTGAAAGTCACAAATTGCTAATTTCTCAAAGAAATCCCTTGCAACCTCTGGAGGAACCTCAGGGTTCCACAGAAGCCCGTTTGAGTCTCAAGGTAAGGGATCTGCACAGGCACTAGTATTTACAAGACTTTTCCATGAGCAAGTATCTCTGTCCTGGAAGCACTTCAGTGCCTGAAAAAAGATGGTACTGTCCTTCTCTATGGAAAAGTAAATAAAGCTATTGTTATAGGAAGTATTGCCATCTCAGTGAGCCAAGGAGGAGACAATCCTTATGGTCTCCACCTGATTCTTTCTTTCAGATGCTGCAGTGAATCATGTCTTTGCAGCGATTGTCTTAGATCACAAAATGAAAGGTGAGGAAGAGGAGAGAGGAGGGAGTTTGTACACCATATAAGACGGGGCCTACACGGACATTTTTAAAAACGCATGTAAACGTCCTACTGCATTTGTATATGTTTTTATGCACTTTTATTAGTGTTTTAAAGCTTGCCTTTAAAATGCTGGAAAACATCTATGCCGTGTTTTCCCGCGTTTTTAAACATGTTTACGTTTCAAGAGCTTCCAAACGCAGGAAACCGCCCTATTGAAATCAATGGAAGCGCTTACCCACGTTTACTTTTTCCGCATTTTTGGGCATTTTCCAGCATTAACCCTGCATTATAATTTTATAAACATTGCAAGCAACAATATAGACAGTAGTGTGATGGGGCTTACAGGAGGATTCCAGACATGGTGGTAAAAATTTTTCAAGGGGGTTCAGGCATAGTTGTTGGATGGGTCTGCAGGAGGGTGCATTATATATTAAGTAAAACAAAGGCAATACATATTAGTCATTGTATCATGTGTAGTAAAAACTAATTCCAGCTTTGCAAAAAAAGGTCCCCAGATCACTCTGCCATACTTATTTCCTCTCCAGCGCTTTCCCCTACATGTTCATCTGCTCACCAATCCAGTGATGCATGCCTTCTGGGCTAAATGAGGCCCAGTTTCAATAAATCTACTTAGTATGGGCCCAGGGCATCAAGGCTTTGCCCCCACCTTAAATTTCATACTGCAGATAATGGCACCATGTTACTATGTAGATTCAGCATTTGGGATTCACCTACCACTGGAGAAAAAAGACGAAGTAGTACTTTTAATCTCACTAGCCTGTACTAAAGATACCTGGAGAAAGTGAAGTATATAGATTTTTTTTTCATTATTATATTTTATGGATGCAAGAAAGCTCGAATTGGTGGGAGGGTTTTTTAACTTTTTACAGTAATCAAAGTACAAACTTTTTGTTTATGTTGTCATTTAAACAGCTTTTATTGCACGATGCTAAATAGGCATTACCTATTTTTATTCTAGTAACTCTTGAAAAAGTACAGCTATCATTTAACTTCTGAAAGTGTTGTTTCCTAAAACTTTCGCAAAGCCAAGACTTTGTTAAACGAGCTGCTTCTCTGGCCATTTCCACCGCCTATATCTAAATGGGCTGTAAATATTTCTTTGCAAGAACTGCTTATTGATCAGTCTTGAATGCAATTAAACAGTTGGCTGGTCACAGCAAAACTTCCTGTGTTGTTTTGTAGCTTGTGTTCTTGGCCCTAAGCTTTTAATGGAAGAGAGCCAGATTGCATATTACTTATCACTTGTGATAATGGTTGAGTTGCCAACTTGCCACGGGTATTGGGGAATTTAGATATATGCAGTACAACACAGATGAATGATTCTGATTACCAGTAAATCCTAATTAAACTACACGCCACTAACTTTAAGTGAATTGTGTTCTGCAGTGTACAAAGAGCCTAGTTTGATGTTTTTGTCCAGATCTGGTTGATTCCTCCTTAGTTTTGCTTTGTCAAGGAAGCAGACTGCAAAATCCAGGATGTGTTTTTGTAAGTTACCAGCCTCCTTTGTCAGTGGGTTTAGTGATTTTTTTTCAAAATTTCAAGCTGGATACAACCTACTTTATTGTCAGTGCTGGTAGTGCCTTCATCACTTGTTTCACTGTGAACTTCTGGCTGTCAGTAATAGCCAGGGTCCAGTTCCATAGGAGCACCCATGTCACTGCACTTTCTTTGCATCGGTGGTCTCAGTTTCAATATTTTATTACACTTTACAGCTTAAAATTTACAATTATCGACAAATAGATCCAATAGTGTTTGGGGTACTGGATAGGAAAGAGGATTAAGACAATGTCTGGCGGAAGGGAAAGAAGAAGGGGTTGACAGTACTGACAATGGGGGTCAGCGAGAATAAGGGGAGAAAGTACAGAAATAATGTGTAAAATAGCAAGAACAACCATAACAACATTATCAAATATGGGTAATAGTCAACCATGAACTGAAAGTATGAACTGCAAAGCAGCTAATGTTATCATATAGAAAAGGTTTCTTCAAGTCAACATTGCATATTAATATTAGAAATCACATCAGTCAGTTAGGTACTTGAGTATTTTTCCCACAGTCTAGTAAGATTGGCTGCTGGGAGAATGTGTACAGCAATTGTCCTTAATAGGAAGGGAATTTTTCTATGTTGAGATGTAAAACCATTAGTTCAGGAGAAGATTGAACAAGAGTACCCAAGATTGTCGAGAGAAAGGTAATAAATGCCAGCTATTCAGTCCAATCCAGTCAATGTAATTCAGTGATCTTTTTCTAATATTATTAAAAGATGATACAAAGTGCCCGTGGTCTTTCAACCTCTCCAGCATGTAGAGGGGTGATAATATGAGAATTTCCACAATTTTGCAGGGATGAGATACTACTGGTTCACAATTCTCTGATGGGGGTACCAGTGATCTGAGCATTTAGTACTTTTACCGAGTGCCGTGGTGGCTGCATGGTCTTGGTCTAGATCTACAGCCCCTAAGAAACAATAGGAAAAAAAAAAATTAGAAAAATTTTAAAAAAAAAACATATTCCCCCTGAAATTAAACCCCAGGTCACAACAATAATAATATGGATGGCATTTACTGCACAAAAATCCAAAGCTCACACATTTTTAGCAATTACAAACTTGTGAAAAAGTGGCCTAAAGTGCAATTTATTTTCCTTATATGCATTGCAATGTATCATTAATCATATAATGTATATGTAACACATATGTGTTGACATTGTCACTTAAAAGTCACAATAATATGATAGTATTAATTTACTTAGCACACAGGTTAATTATATTTTGCAGTAAATATGTGCAAGTTACATAAACACTGTGTTTTTTTTACTGAATTCCTAATAAAATGCTAATAAAAATGTACATATTTAAATGTGCTACCAAATTAAAGTCCTTTCTATCCCAAAGTGAAAAAGTCAGGTAAAAAAGTTTAATATTTTAGGGAAGAATACAAACAATAAGGGCTCTAGTTATAAAACAGGGAATCTGACATTCACTCAAATATTATTTGGTGGGAATCAATTACTGCCATTGAATCACATAGATCTGGAAAAAAATAATTCATGGAATGTCCGATTTTCCTATTTTAAAAATAGATCCCTAAAAAGTATATTGTGTCCAATCCATTGAAGATAGAGAAGATTGAGAAGACAGATTATTATGGAAGAACCTGGGTCATCTAGCAAACCTGCACGTGATCTGGTCCAGGATTGAAAACTAATAGCAAATTTCTTTTACGAAATCCATTCCAAGCTTATTGGATCACCTAGGCTCTCCCATGATAGTCTATTTTGTCCAGTCCTGAAGAACTTTAAGGAATCAGGCCCAATGTGTGGAACCAAAAATTCAAATAAAATACTTTGGTGCTCAAGGAGACTTGGGGAGATCAAAGCCTAGGAACTCGGTGTTTAAAATGTCAGAATATTAGTAAATTAGAAAAAGATCACTGAATTACATTGATTGGATTGAACTGAATAGCTGGCAATCCTGGACTGCTTTTTATTCCAATTGAAATAACTGAGACTCATATCACTTTCTAAAGCAATGCATGCCACATGTATGTATGATGTGCACCTCCTATTTACCCCTATTGATCACTTTGCATCAGAGGTAGCAGGGGTATGATTAGCAAATTTAAGGGAAGGTGAAGAACAGCTGCAATATAAAGCCAACTCACTACCCTGAGTACATGGAGCACTCATGTAAGGACTTAAAAAACCCTCCATTTAATTTTGATTTTACTGGTTTACCAATAGATTGATGGATGGGGGGGTCAGTATTATTTGGCAGTCACACAGCTGCTTTAAGCCAGATTCTCAGCATAATGGCCAGGCAATTAGCATCTTTAGACCTGAGCAGTGGCAGTGCCCGCATTTTTTTCTGCCTACACTGATGCTATATAATAACTGGAAACAATTATTAGTGGCTCCCATTCCCATATATCTGTTTGAACCAGAACTAAACAGTTTACCGTAAATATGACAAATAGGTTATAATGCAGTACAAAGTACAGTGGGTTAAAGTCGTCTTCGACTGCCTTTTGCTAGATCACAACAAAATGTTGAAAGCCGTTCATGGTTTATTTGCGTTGTTTTGTTAAACATCTCGTTTCAATCACTTTATCCAAACGCTCAGATACCTTTCAGTGACAGTAATGGTTCTTATTTAACGTGCACATCCTAGGCGAACACACCTAAAACAAATTTCTATTTTCAGCAAAAGAGCTTTTTAATATCTCTGAGCAGTAAAATATTTAATTTAAATTTTCCTCTTCCGACAGGGGAAGTAAATTAACTTGTGAAATTAATCACATTACATTTAATGAAAAATATAAATACAGTCGCACTGTATGTCTGCAGCTCGCTTCAGGGGATCAGGATTTATATTAAAAAATAGTATTCCAAGTGAATTTCTGCCGCTGCTCCTCAGCTAATTTCAATTTGTTGTTATTTTGTGCATAAAACTCTTTGGTGAGATGGTGTGATGGGTATTCTAAAATAAAGTTGCCCATTGTCTGATTGAACTCTTCTTTTTTTGGTAAAGCTGAACTCCAGGCAAGATAAATTCTCAGATAAAATTCATATATGGACTGTTTTACCTGCCAAATACTTTCTTATGTTCTTATGTCTACCAACATACTTTATAGGGGGCTGGATGTGTGGAAGAGACCCCATCTCACTACACTGCGACCCCCTCATTGATGAGGGAATGGTCTGGTACAGAAAATGGGGGCACACATCTGCATCTTCCCTCTTTTTTTCTGTTACCTAAACTGTGCCTTGGGGGTCTGGTACATTTTAAAGGAAGCCCCATACCATTTTATAAGGAAGCTTTGCAGAAAAAAAAAGGTTGCTTGGATTTAAGTTGTTTTTTTTTTTCATTGTCCTAAAATATAATATCATGTTAAAACATTCCAAAATCTCTGTCAATCCCAATATCTCAAACTGGGGGACAATATAATGAAAACATAAAATTCACGTGTTGTCAGGATAGTGCATGATTGAGTTGATTTTGAATGCTGCACAAAGTAGGATTGGTTTTGTGGCAATCATTCAAATTTTGTCTTGCTTTGGAAACATTATGCAACATATATACAATACAAAAGTACCAGAAAATCCACGATAAGTTATAGTTAATGGCTGGCTCATTTTTATAAACATTAAATTGTCCACATAGTCAGAATATGGGTGGGTTTGACTTACCATAATATAGCTTTCTGCTGCCCCCAAAACCCTCTCAAGATGGTTGTAGAGCCACTATAAGTTTCATGGTATACTGTATAAGCCCATGTTGCAGCATAGACAATAAATACTCCATGGAGATTTCACTTCTGAGAGTGTCCGCATACCTGAGCCATACAATCATTTGCATCATGTGCTGCCAATATGGATAATATATATATATATATATATATATATATATATATATATATATATATATATATACTTACACACAACACCAAGCCATTTAGAAATGCAGAAAAAAAGTTTATATGCAAATCCTTCCTAAAATACATACATTTGTTCTACTTCTGGGATGGACGTGAATTGCCCAGTTCTTTCCTGTATTGGGGATCAAATAGAGTAGCCACCAAATAGTGGTCCCTCACTTTGATGACCCAAATCATGGGATTCTTGACCAGGCAATGGAACAAAAGAGCCCATTTTTCTAAAAATTGCTTTCAGCAGAGATCCCCAAAACTTTTGTGTCATTAAGTACAATATTGTCCTAATCTCACTGAGAAGAAGCGTTGTATTTTGTCAGTTCACAGGCCAGACTCAGACATAGTAGATAAGGCTACATAAGGAAGCCAAAAATAATCTTTCTGATATCCCAATATCCCAGCGATGTCATTCTCTGCTTTTCCCACCAGAAGGACACATCCATCTCTGTTCAGGAATCATCTAGCTTGAGCATTACATTTCTAGACTGAAATGCTAGCTTATAGTTGAAAAAATCATGCATATCCTTGTGCCCAGCCTACCATTTATGCCAATAATTTGTGTCATATTTATCGTGGAGGAAGACTGTCACTGGAGTCTGCAGTGGAACTGCCCAAAGAGAAGATGAGTGTTACTGTATCAGTTATCTTTTTTGTTTTATCATATAGTGGAAGGTTATCTTTTCAAATGATTCAAACTGTTTGGCAAAGAAATAAGAGCAACATGATTAGAAATCAAATTTCCAAGTAGTAGAGGTTAGAAGAGACTTTAAACAGGGCAAACACAGATCAGATTAACACAAAGATGCTCATGTAACTGATAGGTCACAGGGTCCTTTCTTGACATTTTCAGTTTTTCAACTTCTGAGCACTTCTGTCATTAATGGTTTACTCTGTGATTCAGGGCTCTTCAAGGTCACAGCTACTCTGGAATTCACCTCGGTGGTAATTTTTTGTTAAGAGCTGTCCAACCCAAGCTGTATTTTCAGAGGGATATGTGACTTAATGGGGTTAGAAGGGCCAGAATGTACTCCCAGTGGAGGCCCGTTCAAGGTCACAGGAAATCAAATCAAGTTTCTTGTCTGTTCCAAGCTGTCACATCCAAACATTCAGATTGAAAGCATTTGCTCTTGATGTCACCTTCCTCTTTTAGGAGATGTTTTATTTTCTGAACTTTTCAAATTTAAATAAAGAGATGAAAGAGGCAGCTGGATACAGCAGCTCCAAGTGGGACACATTACTGACAGTCAGCTTCTCTGACCTTGAACAACTGCTGTACTCTCAAGTCCCAAAGCCATACAGTAGATAGGCTCCTTAAAGTCCAACTGAACTTTAGTTTCATTCAGATAAATACATTTCAGGTGCATCAAAACAAAAGGTTTGCAAAGTTTTTAAATTTTGCTTTTTTTTTTTTTACAAAGCAGACCTAGCCTGAGTAAAAGGGCCCGTGCTCTGCCAGCATACCGTGGTAAAGAGTGCTTGCAATGTGTTGCAACATTGTCCAACATGCCTCCTACTAATCCAGGGATAGATTTTTCCAATCAGAAGTGAGCTTGAGTTTTGCAATTTACAGAGCTATAGGTTTCACTAATCAGAGGAATCATTTGTGATCATTTCCAGTGACAAAAAGTGACAGATGAATAAACGAGCGCTGTACATTCAGTGCCTATTCTATCCTATGGACAGGGAAGGAGGAGAACGAGCAAGTGCCACCCTGCTGTGCTCTCCTCCTATGACTTGTAAAGTGGCCATTCCTCATGGGTCATTCATAGATCTGTCCTGATGGATTCATGGACGTCCTTGGGCGACTGCTGTATGCATGTCAGATTATTGCTCAAGACGAGCACAACTGTTCGTATCTGGTGAGAATTCTCTGACGGAACTGAAGGAACTGAAAATAAACTGATATAATTTGAAATATGAACATATTTTTTATCATCAAATAAACAAAAAGAAAGCCGAATAGACAACCAGCATCTTAAGACGTAAGGGTCAGTAATAGCAATCCTCATACTTCCTTTAAAACCACAGTATTTGCAGCCCACAAAAAAAGTCCAGACAGGCTGAATCTTATTAAAGTACACCTAGAATCAGATATGTGCATGTGCACATATTACCTGTCACAGGGATCACTGTACTCTCATTTACAAAACCTTCATCTTCTGGGAGATGTCTCGAGCTATATTTGTCCAGACATCATTCAGGGTCTATATCTCATTCCTGTATTGAAATGTTGGCTTGGAGATGACACGGCCATGCAACCTCATGGTGTTATTGCAGCCCCTGCTGTAGTCCCTCATCTTGTGATTTGCTAATGTTCTACAAAATAATAGGACTTGGAATGAAAATCTACATTCAACTGAACATTTTTTTTTACTCTTCAATCTGTTATGAAGTGTTAGTAAATCTTAATCCAAAGTACATATGTTATTTTGCACACATATGATCCCGCACATTAATCACTTTCTGACTTCCTCTTAGAAAGTTGTCAGTTTAGAACAGCAGAATGTTGCACATGTGCACAATGTTTTCGGTCTCGGTCCAATAATTTTTCAATTAAAAATGGATTTGAATACAAAATCGTCAGCATATTTTCCCATTAGAACCATACTCTAATGGGTCTGTAAGGCATACATATTGCACTGTGGGATGTATAGCTGGCAGAGGACTGCAGTGTCAGGATTGGAATGGTGTGCCTTACTGAGCCTTGGGACTCCAGGAGAACACAAAATCACTTTCAGAAAAAGTTACAGCATTGTACAACATTATTTCCAATCCCTGCCTACAGTCCAACTAGTTGTGCATATTTTGTAGGTAACTTTACATACAGTATACCCAGGTGGAATAAATAAGTGTTTCAGCATCATGATTTACCTATCTGCCTGTATATCCACTAAACATGAGCTATTATTGGCAGTTGAGGACAAATTTGGAAGACACCCATCTCAGGATAAGAAGGTGCCTTTTTTGTGCACAATAATATGTACAGTCTATATATAAAAACTGAGCAGAGCAGCAGAATTTGTATTAATAGACAGGCCAATAATGGAGCCACAAGGTCAAAAAGCCTGGTACCAAATACAAATATAAATATAATCAGGATGTGCACAAATCAGTAACAGGACAGAACAAGGATAAAGTGATCAAGGTTTAAAGCCAGGAAACAAGAAATGGAGCCAGAAGCACAGACGACCCACAATCACACCAAGTTAAGCTCAAACTCTGGTGACGGGAAAGGGATCCACAGCTTTGCATTGGCTCCAGTGATTGTTTGTGTGATGAGTCTCCATGACAAATATAAGAATACCAGAATAGGGAAGCTAATGAAGATATGGTGGCATATGGAAGGTCAGTACAGGTGGGTCAGGAGGGAAATGGACCTGTGTGGACAAAGTAATAAAGTCTCCTTAGGTGTTTGCATTAACTCTTTACTCTAGTAAAGTCAAACAAAATTCTTGTTGAGCCAGGCCATATGTAAAATAGTAACTAGGTTGATGAGAGCACCTGCCATACCCCCAATCATGTTTTACTGTCACTGTTTGTTGTATTACACACATTTCTTCCCCAGTCCAAATTATGACTGTTCCCATTAAACAGGATGGGTGCTTCAAAAACCTTGAATATACCTAAGCACATTATAAAATATAAAAATCTTGGCATTATACTTGATGCAGAACTTTAGGCAAAACTTCACACAATTAGCTAAATAAAGTTCTGGGCATTATGCACCTTGCCACACATCCTGCCCATATCCTGGCTCTTCCTTCATGCACCTAAATAATAAAGCTTGGTCACTCCTTGGCTACAAATTGGACAGTAAATGTACAGCAGCATTCCATCCCTCTACTCACACTGTTCTCTAATTATTTCAACATAACTGATAGACAAAGTCCTGTCCTTTTCTTCGTCACTGATTTTGTAGAAGGGGTTAAGGTCTATATGCCAAGGCAAAAATAGGTACTTACACTGGCTGCATTTCATTGTTTTCAAAAAAAAATAACAGGTGAACTCTGTTTTTATATCTGCCTGCTGCATTTTATATCTGCCTGCTTTAAGTAAAAAAAATTGAAAAGTACAGCTCAGGGAGCGTGGGAACCTGCAGTCACAGCTGATTGGAGGCACAGGAGTGCTTCCAATCAGCTGTGACTGCAGGCGAACTCCAGATGAACTCTTAATAAAGTTTCTGCATAGAGTTTGCAGGCTCTCGCCGTGTTTGCATGGGTTTCCCCTGGGTACTCCGGTTTCCTCCCACATTTCAAAAACATGCAGTTAGGTTAATTGGCTTCCCCCCAAAATTGGCCTTAGACTGTAATAAAGACATATGACGGCATATGTCAGCACTGTATAAATACTGTGCAATAATATTAATAATAAATCCTGGGGAAACATTGGATAGATTATCCATGGGGTGGCTGTATTAACAGTGGCCGAGTTGTGTGGACGACATAGTAAGCATTGAACTTTACCCCAGCTTTCTTCTTTGTTCTGAAGTTTTCAGAACTGCGTGACTAGTTTACTATTATTTTATAATGGCAATGACATTAAAGTGAATTCATTCCCTCTCACCAGCAAATGTTCTCAGCTAAGTGAAGTTGTTTATCCAGTCAGGTTTATGTGTTCTAATAAAACTTTGCTTAAATTAAAAAGATTGGGCTATTTAAAAGACTATAAAGGTTACATAGAGAATTCTACTACATTATGGCTCTGAGCTTCTCATATACTCAATTCCCAATCCTGTCTTCGGAATGGAGTGGAAATGTATCTCACATTAGGCATGACATGATCCAGTGTGGGCTTGAATCAAATGTGGGAAAGGAGGACATTTGCTAAATGAATGGTAAATGTCCTGCCTAGAATTTTAACTGGTCAGGAGTTTTCATTATCATTAATTGGGCCTATAGAGTGCACCCATCCGGCCATTTTCACTTATCTTCTGTAAATAATGAATGAAAAAAGAAAAGAAAGGGTGTTTCAATTGAGGCAAATATATTAAATAAAGGTTCAAATTGTGCATACAGCTACAGTTTACATAGATTGATGTGTTACTGGTCTACCCCACTGCACAATCTGTGAGGGGGGATAAGACCATGAACTATGTCAATGACATATATAGTGAATTATGTACACTTTTACATATGTGGTACCCCTTCAATACATACTACTAAACCAAGACCCCATATACTCTCATTATATGCAATTATGTATACGTATGTAATATTTTTATATGCAGCTACTGAACAAATGCTCTCCATCGAGTGCCCTGAAGAAGCCCTGAGAGGCAAAACACGTCGGGACAAGAAACTTCTAATTGTTAGAACTCAGTAGGGAACTCATTGTCTAGTTCAGGGGTCAGCAACCTTTACTATCAAAAGAGCCATTTTGCCTCCTCTTCCACTAAAGAAAAATAGTCTGGAGCCGCAAAACATAACACAGTTTATAAACTTTTAAAAGTTTTAATATTTTTTTAATTTTACCTGTTACAACAAGTGTGCATGTGTAGGCCTACTTTGAAATAAATTAAACACTGAACTATGCCCCTAGAAGCCTCCAGCTTCTAACATATCATCCTGTTACATTAGCTGGAGGCTTCTAACGTAACAGGGTAGATTTTTTTGATGGACAGAGTTCTTTATGTTCTGACGATGCCTTAGCGATGAAATTTTAAGGGGTGTTAGCCACAGGTGTCCCTCATTTGCAGCTTTAATTTTGTTCACCTGTACCCCCCAATCCAGCCTCCAGCAATGTGTAACGGTAGATTTTTTTGATGGGCAGAGTTCTTTATTTTCTGACGATGCCTTAGCGATTCAATTGTAGGTGTTGTTAGCCATAAGTGTCCCCCACTTGCACCTCTATTTTGGTCACCTGTACCGCCTCCCCCCCCGTTCCAGAGAAATTGGGGTTCAGATGCTAGATGCTTCCAGCAATGTGTAACAGGGTAGATTTTTTTGATAGGCAGAGTTTTTATGAATTTTTAGGAGGTGTTAGCCACAGGTGTCCCGTACTTGCACCTCAAATTTTTTTCACCTGTACCCCCGTTTCCAGATAAATTGGAGTTTAGGTGCTAGAAGCCTCCAACAATGTGTAACAGGGTAGGGATTTTTGATGGGTGGAGTTTTTAGGAGGTGTTAGCCACAGGTGTCCCCCACTTGAACCTCTAATTTTGTTCACCTGTACCCCCTTCCTGTTCCAGAGAAATTGGGGTTCAGGTGCCTCCAGCAATGTGTAACGGTAGATTTTTTTGATGGGCAGAGTTCTTTATGTTCTGATGATAGCCTAACCAATAAATTTTAGGGGGTATTAGTCACAGGTGTTCCCCACTTGCACCTACATTTTTGGTTTTGTACATCTCCCCATTCCAGAGGAATTGGGGTTCAAAGGAGGGGGATGTCATTGTACACACCCATTTGTACACGCCCCGTGGTAGATTTATTTCACTGGTAGATTTTTTTCATTAGAACACCGGATAGGGAATCCCCCTCCTCCGCAGTGTCTTGGGAGGAAGGGGATACCCCATCAGAGATCTCCCCGCGGCAGCCGAAGGGAGCCACAACAAGGAGGCTGAAGAGCCGCATGCAGCTCCGGAGCCGCAGGTTGCAGACCCCTGGTCTAGTTCATGGACTTTTTCCCCCTCACAAATTGGGCAGTGGGGAAGACAAGCAACACATCAATCTGTGTACACTATAGCTGTATGTACAATTTGAACCTTTATTTGATATATTTGCCTTAAATTGAAACACCCTGGCATTTTTTTTCATTCAAGTTAGGCGGCCTGATCTTGTTCTGAGATTATTGATTGGCACCCCTCTCTGGATAATACACTTATCTTCTGTATTCATAACAATTGCGGTCTGCAGCCTCTACCTGCTCCCTCTATGGACAATCACAGAAGTCTGACAAGGAGTTTCGAAGACTTGACATTTATTTGATATGTAAAACCATAGAAATAAAAGAGGGTGTGCTTTCTTCTTTACATATATATAATTATATATATATATATATATATATATATATATGGCATTTGTTGAGTTATTTAATAGTATGTACTTGTCAACTTTACAGGGGTCAACTGATTGACAGTAAAAGAAGGGACACATTCACCCTAGCAGAGGTGACACTGTGTATAATGTCACAAAAAAGTCAAACAAAGGCTTTCTTGGATGCAGTTTTAGGTTAATTGGCAGCATCTGCTCCTTGTAACAATAGTACAAGGAGTTTTCCCTTGACATTTGGGCAGAAAGGCTTAGGATGTTTGTCATCTTAACTCTCCAGTTGCTGGAGGTATTATCTGCTGGGTGGTAAAATTTTGTATATGGTATTGAATTAAATAACTTGTAGGGCTCAAGTGAATAATCTATAATCACCCAGCTGCATCTTGTAGCTTTTCTAGTGATTGCCTCTATAGTCCATATTCGGGAGAATTGAAAAGCAAACCTCTGACAAGCCGTCAACTGAGCCTTTCCCGTCAGTGCAATCTTCTGCATTAGACTTCAGGGAGTACATGTCACAAACTGGGAGTTCCCTTTTAAATCTTGTGTGTGCAAAGCCTTAGCTATAAAAAATATAAACACCATTCCATGTTCCATCACACTAGTCTCCCTTGTCTCCCCTGAAATCTACCCCAATCCATATATTGTGACTTCACTTCCATTCCCTGCCAGACCCCCCTATCCCCCCTGTGATCCATTCCCTGCCAGACCCCCCCTATCTGAATCCAGGTCATTGTGATAAAAGAACTAGGTTAATTTACACTGGCCATAATTCAACCTAGAGAAAAGACCAGTAGCCAGGAGCGGAAGAAATTGCAAACTGGTTTGTTTGCTTTTCAGTCCAAATGGCCCACCATTATTCCCAATGTAAACGTCCACTGATCATCAGCATTTTTTTGTGCATCACAATTAATAGTAATATTGCATCTGTGTATTGAAATGGGTCATTCTGTATGTGTTCTAGTTTTAAAATGCAAATATAAGTGCATGTCATAGGCTGTTCCGGTGGAATCTCAGGTCCCTACTCTTCCTTCTCAGTGATGACGGTGGGCGATTATTCCTCCTGTACTGGAAATCCTATAACGGCACTCACATAATAATTTGTGAGTGCCACTTAGTCCAGGAGTATTGGTAATCTGGGTTACATATTGGCTTACCTCCAGGGGAATGGGGAAAAGTGGGGTACCTATCGACAGCCTGACTTTATAGAAGTGAGGTAGATGATACTGGCCATCAGTTAACCCTAAAAATGAGCAGTGGCAAACATTGGATTGATAATTTTGCAAAGGTCAATGCAAGTGTTCAAGGAACCACTGCAGTTAAAGCTTATTAGCCTATTATTCGCAATGAAGAATAAAATAAAAAAAAGTCTAATGTTGGTAGGGTTGTCTAGGGTTTTATGATATTATAATGATTTCAGCTAATAATGAAAACAACAAATCCTGCTCTGGTTGAAGCGGTAACCAGTTCTTGTATTTGGATTGGATGGACAGTCAAAGCATACTGGTGGCAGAAAATGATGGAAAATCTACCCAAGCGAGAAACAGATAGCAAGCATACAACCATTCAAATCACCATGCTAGTTCCTGGTCAGTGACTTACATGATAAGAAGCCCCCCCCCTGGAGCCTGCCCTCCTAAAAACAAATCAGTAATGGCAGATCTTCCATATTTAAAAGCACATTAGGTCCCTTTAAAAGTTTGCTTATCTGCACTGTTTGTACTAGGCAAAGATGTAGGACCAGATTGTGCAAGATCAATATTCAGCCCATTCCTAATTCCCAAGCCCGTTAATCAGGGGTAGAAAAGATTTTGCTAATTGCTGGTACTAATATATTTTGCAGCTTTTCCCAAATAGTGACCAGACTACAGCAGCAAACTCTTTATTCTTTGGTGCATCATTTCTGCAAGAAATACGGTTACAGAAAATCCATTAGCAACCTCTTCAGCGATCATCCCGGCAGCTTTGTGTTAAATATTCCTTCTTGGTTTTCTTCAGCCTGCTTTTTTATCACACAGGCCGCCCTGCGTGCCTGCCCCATCCATAAGATTTAGTATTTCTCTTTTAAATCATTGATCAATGTCCAAAGCCACTTAAACCCAGTAGAAAAATCGATAGATGCTTCTGATTGGATGGCACATTGACTTTAAAGAGCAGCTGCATAAAAAAATGAAGGGGGGGAGATAGACGCCTTGGATGACTTTATTTGCAGTTGCTATGCACTTTTTTACACAAACCTAATATAGCAATTAAAAAAAAAATGGAGTACATTCCGCACAAGAGGTTTTAATTTCCTTGTGGATGGAAGCAGAGCGATGTATACATTTATTAGGCTGATGTCATTGCTTGTGTTACAATGGTGTCTCGGATATAGTTTCTCAGTCAAGGTCATTAGCTCACACGATAGAAGGGGTGATGACTCCATACACATTGGGGTTGATTTACTAAAGGAATTATGGCTGTTTACTTACCAAGGGGAATTAATACTGCAAGGAATTATTCACTTGGCTTAGTGACATGGAGAAAATGCAAAGAAAAGCCAAGAATGGCAAGATTAAAAAACAGGATTTCTCCTTGCACATGATTGGTTTGTTAAAGTCAACAAAGCTTCATCTTGTATACTAGGCTAAATAAAATATCCCTTGCTAGGCAATAATTCACTGTGCTATGTGGCCAGCCTATAGTAAATCAACCCTGTAGTGTGCTTTAGGGTCATATAAGTAATAATTGGGTAACAAGAAAAGAGGGGCACCGGTTCTTTTTAAGATCAGGTGAAGGGTTTAAGGGGGAAGTAAAATAGAATTTTGGTTAGTTTTAGTTTTTTTAGGGGCAAGATAAAGTGAGGATTCATGAAGTGTGCAGGAACCTGGATATGATTAGAAAAATTCTGGGCTTTTCCATTTAAGAGTCGTTTTTCCCACTCTTTGAAGGAACCCTGTATGGACGATATGGCCTACGGGTGTATGGCATTCAGCTGCACTCCATCAGAGGCCTAAATCCCCCACTAATTGGAAAATTAATTAGAATAAATCTAGCAGGACAAAGTTACTATTGTTATAAGCAGGGCTGTGGAGTTGGTGCGGGAGTCAGTATGTTTTTGCCGACTGGCTCCAGGTACACAATTGCTGCTTCCAACTCTGACTACGGGCCTGATTTAATAAAGCTCCCCAAGGCAGGAGAGGATAGACTTTCATCAGTGAAGCTGAGTGATCCAGCTAACCTGGAATGGACCTGGTCCAGGACTGATAGCATTTGCCAACAATAGCAAATTACTTCCAGGATTGCTGGATCACTCATCTTTACTGATGAAATTGTATCTTCTCCAGCTTTGGAGAGCTTTAATAAATCAGGCCCTTTGACTCCACAGTCTTGGTTGTGGGATACAAGGAAGATAAAACCAACTGGTATTGTAAAAAGGTTTGTACTCGATTTCTGATCCAGTTACTAGTATAGAGTGTTTATTGCATTTTTTTAATTTTTAAAGGAAGTATGTAAAGTAGAATGGTTGAAAAAGAACCTGCAAATTTAACAAGTTCAATTTTAATGTGTAAGGGTGCTAGTGGTAACAAATGGCAAAACAACAACAATAACGTGTCAAAATGAGGTAGTGCACACCTTGACATATGTGTTCCATCAAACAGACCCGTACGTTTCATTTGTGAAAAGATCCATAATTCTACACAGCCAGTCCTATGATTTACACATTTTAGGCTCTGCAGAGCCAGACAGGTAACACACATTCTTGATTAAGCAGTTCATCTTCCTGGTTCAGCAGCTTTGCTCCGTTTGCCTCCAGCTTTCTCATTGAACAATGAATTATCATTATCATCATCTCCTCTGTCCAGTGAGCAGAAGGCTCAACCAGGAATCACTGAAGCAGAACCAGAAAACTGCAGAATGGTCTGACTGACTAGTGGAAGTGTGTGCATCGCAAGAGATTATAACTTCTTTGGTGGATAAAACAGTAAATATATAAAATATTGCACCCGTATATTTTCCATGGAGTCATACTTTAAACAGCAAGAGTGTAAGCATTGTTACTAGGAGGCGGGGTTTATGTAAAAGTCAGGAAAAAGTCATGGCCTCTGTGTGTCTTGTGTATTTGGGATTGGACTACCTGTGTGCACCATTAAACAGTTACCAAAATCCTCGCGGGTGCTTGCACTATGGCATCGTTGTATAAACATCTTGATAAAACAAACAGGTTCACTTTAAATGGATGCAGCATTATTATAGTATTTTGAAAAGCAGATAATCGCCCCGGGTAAATTAACCCTATCATTTTAAGAACAACAATCTATTTCTGCAACAAATGCAGGCAGATAAAAAAGGCAGTCGATATCTAATTTCTGAAGACCACGGAGATTTGACAGGCATTCTGGTCGCCTCTATCTTCTTTTTATGTTACCGTGGCAAATAATTAGAAATTGTTCATGATAAATCCTATGTCTCCTCACTCCAGCAGCCAGTTGTTATGGAAATCAGATGCAATCAATGCCAAGGGACACTGTTGATATTTAGCATTAATTGCCGTCGTTATGTAGAACAGAACATTTGGAATTTGCATAACTCTCTGCTTCACGGCGTTTGTGAGATAGCGAGACTCCTCGGGACTCGATGGGGGTCAGCCGGTGACGACTGCGCTAAGTACTGGAGCCGGTGGCTGCAAAAAAACAAGGCCAAAGACTGTGATTGAGAGGTGGGTATTACAAGCTCCCTTCGCACTGTGGGCACCAAATTGGCGCACAAGTGTTTTTAATAAACAGAAATGCGATAATTATGGAGAGCCCCTTATTACCTAGAGGATGCTAGCACAAAGGTGTTAATAGTGTTTTTGATTTTCAGAAACTTTTATAGATTTGGAGAAAATATGTCTTTTAGGATGGGTTCCAATTGCAGTTTTTTCATATCTGTGAATTGCAGATAACAACTCTCTTTTCAGTGATTGATCTGCTGAAGTTTGATTTTATTTAATTTTACCTCTTGGCTGGTAATACAATAGGCCCACCACCCAGGATGTTGCCAGAAAAAAATAAATTACTGCACTATTGCAGCTAAATTCAGATCTAGTTAAATTCAATTTCCCCCTTACACCTACCTTCTTATTAAGTCAACAATGAGAAAAGGTCTAGTTGCTACATTCTTAGAGCTACATTCACCCCATTTTGTTTCTTTTTAATTTGCTTTAACGTGCAGTTCAATATTGTGATATGTATGGACTATTGAATCTACTATTATTTTTAAAGGCACTCTCCCATACTGTACATTCATGGATATAAACACACCCGCCTAACACACCTGCACTAACACAAGCTGTCTTGTCATACATTGGTAAGTACTAATTTATAGATCAATTTTGTGGACACTCCTTTTCAAGATTTCCTTTGCAGGTATGTGATAAGTTGTTTTCACATGTCGAGAAGCAGGCAGTGAGAAATGAAAATTTGCACCTCATTGGCATACAGCAGTGTTTTTCAACTAGGGTTCCCCCAAAGGTTTCTAGGGGTTCCTTGATCAATGAACAATTTATGCTTCTTAGGGCAGTTAAATAATACCAATGATCCTTTTGGCTGTAAGGGATCCACTGACCACCAAACTAATGTACTGTTAGCTGTGGATAGAGTAACTATAGAAGGGGTTCTTTAAGACCTGAAAATTATTTGAAGGTTTTCCCCATGTTAAAGAAGTCAAGAAACCCTGGCCTAGTCTAAAGGAGTATAAACACTATGCACTTTGGCTGTAAAAAAATACTGGCCCATAAAGGATAAGCACATTTTATTCAAAAAGTTGTCAGTTCTACAAATATACCTGTGCAGTAGCTTTCCAAAAACTTCCAAGAGGCCATCTCCCCAGTGTCTCTGGACCCCACATTTTGGTCATTTTTTTAAACAGCATATACTCAACTAAGGTTTAATCCCTCACTGCTCCATTTAAGAGTGGGTCCAGAATAAAATAGTTATCAGTATGCAGCAACATATGACTACATGTACATGTAAAACTCGGGGTGGAATTGAGCACTTACCTAGTCCTGGAGCCCACAGTGTCCTCCAGTGATGCCTGCCCAGCATCTAGGTTTACTTGAGAAAAACCACAGCACAGCCATAGCTCTTCGAACATCTTTTATCTCTACTTCTCCAGAAAATAAAGCAAGAGAAAAAAGACAAACCTTAGTCTAATTATGTTGAAGTGGAAACGTTTTAAATCAAATCATGTAATATATGTAATTGTGCTGTAGTTGCTGGTGCCCTTCGAATTTGTTTCCAGTGCGATGTGTTCCACTTAAAATAACAAACACAAATGAAGCAAACAGAAAGAGCTAAGAAAGAGAGGAAAAGGTCGAGAAATTGGCAGTTAGCCTACTTTTAGCAGAGGAAAAGTGAGACTGCTTGGCTGTACCCAGGGCACGGCTGTGTGGGTGGGAGGGAAGATAAATGGATAAACACAAGCGGCAGATTTATTTCTGTATGCTCTGGAAAAGCACAAGTTTTCCCACAAAGAACAAAATTTGAATTTAATACAGGTTAGAGCGGCGGAGGGGCTGACTTATTGTACGGCTGGGAGATAATCTCACTGTCCAGAGCGCTCAGGACAGAATATAAAAAGCTGGACTTGTACAATGGTATTGGAGCTTTTATTTGTTGGTTATTAGACCCTTGGCACATGCTTGGTTCTTTGGGCATCCACATTTAATGTGCAGTGTCCACAACTGGGAACTTTTGTTTGGCTGCAAGATTGGAATTCTTCACTTGGATCCTGATTGATTGCAATACATCAGAAATATCAGCTGTAGTTTAATAGTGACAAACCTCAGGCCCCCTTTCTCCTACCTCCCCACATTGGAGCACCTCTAAATTCTTTTTATCTAGATGTCTTTAGAACAACCAGATAATAACATGGTGCTGCTCTGTGCAGCATTACGCCAATGGTTCAGGGTTGGGCCTTTGAAGCCATGGATTCACAGGAAGAGGGTTTAATGATTCTGGGCATCATTCTGCACAAAAGAAAAGCAAGACTGAATTTGTTTTTGGGTAAATCCGCTGGCAAAAAAGTTGGAGAAAGTAAATAGAGCAGCAAAAGATGTGTTGTTATTTTTTTTTTTTTAATGATAATTTTTATTTGAATTTGCATAGAAAACAATTAGTATTACAAACAATTAAATATAATTAGGACCAGGGAGGGAAAAAAAGAAACAATTCACATATATGGTGTACACAGAAGGTTAAAAAAAATAAAATAACAACTGAATCAATATCATTGAACTAAAAGTCAACACCAGAACAATAAAACTTATTCTCTAATTGGTCACACCTGGACCGTGCATTTAGAATGAGCAAGCCAAGATGACCAGTATGCATTAAGATTAGGTGCCTGATCTATGTTGTAAGCCAGAGGTCGGCAAACTCTGGCCTTACAACGTTCCTGGTGGGGTGGAGCCATTAGGGCAGGACTCGAGAGAGAGTCCAGCCTAGTGTGCTCCCGCCCCCCCCCCTGAAATGGCCCAGTGGCCACAAAAGTTTACCTACCTCTTTTGTAAGCAAACATATTTTTTAAATTGTACTTGTACATTAAATTTCTGTATGTTATTTCTGTGTTGTTATTTTTTTAAAGGAGCAAATTTGGTTTGCAAATTTTTTAGTAATATTTTATGTCATAGACAAAACAAACAGAACAGACTTAGCCCTGCACTCATACAATGCCAAAACAATAGGTACCACACAGGCAACAGTGGTAATACAGAAACAATCTTGACAAAATGGCTAATGTACTGCAGAATTAAAGCTTTGTACAGGCTGGCGGTGATGTTGTGGTGCAGTTATGACTTCCTCATGCAAAGTGAACCTGTTAGAGCTGCGCCTCCTGCCAGGTGGGACGGAATTACCTAGGGCATGGAGTCTAAGTGTCTCACAGTCTTCAACAGAGCACCATGCATAGGGTGGGGGGCCGATGACCCTAGTGGCCACTGGAATACTATGCTGCAGGGAAAACTCCAGGTCACAGCACACAGGCTCTCACCACTACGGGCGAGCAGAACAGAAGGCTCCGGTGTAGAGACAACCAAGATCAGGTGCTGAGTAGGATGCTAGCAGGAGGCAATATCTAGGCAGACTAAGGACAGAGTGGCACGCAAGCGTGGTTCAGGTCCAAACACAGGTCAGGGCAAGCAAACGTAGTCAAAGTCCAGGCATAGGTCAGGCAGCAGGCAAGCATAGCTGATGTCAGGAATCCAAAAAGGCTAAATGTGGCAGAGTATAGCTGAGCACATCTCAGGTAGCAAGGCTAAGGATCCAACAACCAGAGCCTGGAACCAGAGGGGCATACATAGGACTAGCAGCCAATAGCAGGACAAGATCAGAACCAGTGAGTATTGGTAAATAAGGAAAAACCTTTTTCACTTAGAATATCTAATCATGTAAGAGAGAAATACAAAGTGAAAGAGCTTTTTAACTAGCATTTCATTGCTTTTTCAGGTGGATGCAAGTTCATTTTATTTTGCAATATTTATATTGCAAAATATTCAATAATTTGTTGGATGAATAAAGTCTCTTTCCTTAGATAATGAACCTCAGAATGTGGCAACACACTGCCAAATCTGACCATAGATGGAAAACAAAGATGTGCACCACATGGGTGATTATGATTATCAATCATGACAACAATGGACAATCTTGTCAATACACATGAAAAGCACAAACAATTGTAATACTATGCAGGCAATAATAGCAAACAACGTCATGGTCATATTGACAGTAGGTGTGCAGCAAATATGGACAAAACACTGGCTGGTGTGACTATAGCCAGTTGAAAAAATGGCAGTCATGCCAATACTGGGCAAAAAATGATAGATCAAAGCATTGTGGTGGTTTTACTAAAAGCTTTCGTTATATGGATGGTGTTTGAGGGACAACGGTTTATTTTTCTGTTTTTACATTATTGTCTTTACATTCGTTGTGGTCCTCATCTACTCCACCTAAAAATGGTATTTCGTTATCTCTTGTTCCTTCTTTGCACATCACCCCTCTGAATTTGTACCAGATAAAATCTTATGGGCTTGAAATGTGAATGTTATTTCTATTCACATCATGAATTTATCTCTCTCGCGTAAAACTGTTGATTGCCTTGCAGTCCTGTTGTGGGATTTATAATGCAGTTGTTGCCTAAAACTTTTTTCCTCAACCGCAGGTGGATAGGTTGTAGTTGAATGCAGGTATTGCCATGCAGGGACTGCTATTCTGTCATTTAGGGCCCTGGAAAAGGTGGGGGCCCTGGGCGATTGCCCAATTTGCCTCACTCAATAACTGGACCTGGATGGATGCAAGGTAGGGTGGTGGAAAAATCTGAATGCTAATGAACAGCTAAATGGTGGATCCTTAACGCTTTAGGAGGTTTATTCCTGCAAACCAGCATTGCATTGTGTGGATCCCTGTACATTATTATTTTTGCCTTTGAGCACAAAGATTTGATTGAATAGTTAATAACTGTTTTTTATGTAATTATTAAACTGGACTCAAGAATATTAAGTAAGCACATATTCACACAAAATGTTGCATGAAATCACACATTAGTAAAAATGTAAATATTTTTGCCTTATACCCCTAAGGACGACACCCATGACACCTAGGCAAGCCCCATCCTGTCTTCAGGGCCTGAGAAAAAGTGAAATACATCTGAATCATGTGATAAGATGCTAATGTAGAGGTCAGCTTTCCCAGGATCTCATCGGAAGGCCTGTGATGCTGCTCCCTTTGAAAAGAAGCCAAGGGGGGAAAGTTAATATTCCTGTGTGGGACAGGCCTGGAGAGAAGGGGGGTAAGCAAGTGTAGTGGAGGACCTGCATGACTGGGGGAGATAGGAAGCAGGCAGTGATAGGATTAAAAGTTAAAGGTGGGGTTATCTAGAGGATAATTGAGGAAGGGGTAAGGGATTAGTGGAGTGACACAGTGAGGGAAAAGTTTTCCCGTCTGCTCTCCCATTGTGGTTTTGGGTTGTTAGGGGGTTTTGGTGAGGTCCTCGAAGGAAGTTGGTTTGGGTAGTGGTTTCAGTGGAGTGGGAGATCCAACTTTGGTGTGGAATCTCTGGAATTTTGAGAATTATATTTGGAATGGCCGTGGGATGGGATGGCGGTTAGTGGTGATATCGTTCCTGAGCTTGGTGTGGATGAGGCTGGGAGCATGTATATATATTATGGTAGCGCAGATCCAAAAAGTTTTAATGAAAAGGGGCGGCCTTCAAGGACTGGTAACCAAAGGATAGTGTTTTGGAGAATGTTATTTACCTGTGGTTGTGTTATTGTTAATACTATGTCTTATTTGGCTTGTTACTGGGTATTTTAATGTTATGTATGGTAATGTATGTAATGTAAGTTAATGTTATGATTATTTAAGAGGTAATTTATAAGTGAAATAAAATTCCTACGGGCCATTTAACCAAAATTGGTGTTGTGTATTTATGTTTGCTCATTGCAGTACTCTGTCTTTCCACAAGTAATGTGTATTATACCACATTTGTACACAAGGAGCAAGTATCTAATAAAAAAGCAAATAAAAGGTATTTTTCAAAAATTTCCTTTGTATATCATGTCTGTAGAAATCCAGTACAGCAACAAAGTAGACATTTGAGCATTTTAATCTTCCCTCTAGTGGTTGCTTGTGTTAATCAGAATGTTAATCATTACTGGTGTCCTTTTTATGTCTGCGCTATATTTATTATTATTATTATTATTATTATTATTGTCATCATCATTATTATTATTAATAATAGATATTAATAATAATTATAATAATATTCATAAAAAAACAATATTTATATAGCACCAACATATTATGCAGCGCTGTACATTAAATAGGGGTTGCAAAGGACAGACAGATAAAGACAGCAACACAGGAGGAGGAGGAGAGAACGCTGCCCCAAAGAGCTTACAATCTAAGAGGTGGGGGAAGTATCATACAATAGGAGTAGGGATATGGAATGGTGGGTAAGTAGTAATGGTTTTAAGAGACAGAATAAGATCAGTAAATCCTTTTATATTTCTGTCTAGAAGCAGAATCCTGTTTGTGCTTTACTTTTTATAGAACAGAATCATTTTAAAAAATTCTAAATATTAGGATTGCTGGTTTTATGTACAAATAAAGTGTATCTAAACCCAAGAACAAAAAATATGTATTGTGTATGTGTGTGTGTATATATTTGTCTATATATATATATATATATATATATATATCTTCCCAGTCCTACTCCAAGGTGGCTAAATTTGTTTTCCTTGAAGACTTTTTCCATATGTTCACCTAATTCTGCTTATGCTATCCTAGAGTGAAACACTTACTTACTCTACTTCATAGGTTGTTTTCACCTTGGAACATGGACGTAATCTGGGCCTTGCTCATTACACTGTTTGAGATTTTAGCAAACACTGGATTTACAGGGATCTGCACTGGTCATGCAGAATCCAAATGTAGTAGAGGGGGTTATTAAGGAGCATTTATACAGATGTTTACCAAAGACGAAAGACTTGGGTAAGAAAACCAGGTAATCCTAGTTGTTGCCAAGAGTCATATTTAGTTATATGAACATGAGAGGAGAGGAAAGGAGGCTTTTAAGGCAATAGTTTTTCACAGAATAAAACAATGTTATTCATTTACTCTACAATCTTCAAATCAACAATTTAAAAAGTAAAAACAACACATCTGAAATATTTTGTTCGATACTTAATTTCTATGTATCATAATATTTCTGTGTCATTGACTGTTAAGGTAACAATCCATAAATTTGATCCCCCTCCCTACGCATTTTACCTATTTGGTCTTTCTCAGGGGATATGGAGATCTGTACAACAGGCTATAATAATAAAAAAAACAGTATATATCATGATAGTTTTTTATTTCTACTAACTTATGTATTCTAAAAATTACAGTGAAAAAAAAGCATTTTGTTGCGTGTACAGTTATTGTAATACCATAATTTTAAAATTCTATGTATACAAGTTGGTTACAGATAGGAGCAAGGTATAAAAATGGCTTCCAAATATGGTATACACCATAATAAAGGAGTGTCAAAGCAATTTTCAAGGATAGGGTATCACTTGTGCATATCACAAATTGGTTATGAACTTACAGTGTCAGCGATGGATGTTCCTAATAGTAATATGTAAAACAATTAGAGTCAACTTGTGACAGATATCTTGGCTACATGGGTTAGTAATCTAATAGAAAAATGGTAAGTATTATATTAAAACATGATATGATAGTTATTTACTTATTATGATAATAGGAACTTACTTTCTAATTTACTTTTCGAAGGGCTAAAAGGTTTATGTTACAATATATTTAAGATAAACCCCAGACTGATGTTTCTCGCTAAAGTGGTAGGAGTTCTATCTGGTCCTTTCATGAACCACTTCCCTTTATTAGTAAGTTTATACTATAATATATATAAAAAGAAAAGACTTAATAAAAAAACTGCACATGCGCAGTAGGTATTTTGAGGTTAGGTTTTCCCCGATTTCAGCCCTCAAAGGAAATGGAGGTTAGGACTACAAAGGGTTTGGCGCGATGAGTCGCGCGGGTGTGTGGGGAGGAAGTTATTGGAGGTTAAGGAGTACCCCAAGCCCTCCCACTGGGCGTTCTTTTTTATGCTTTCCCTGTCCCTCCTCCAGTACTGTGCACTCACCTGCATATGGGGAGAAACAAAGGGAATCTCCTGTGATGCAGGTCCTTGGCATCGAAAAGAATCCAATGCAAAAACGAGGGAGGGGTTTGGCATTGGGGTTTCCCATGCCGTCATCTTGAATGACCGCCACTCATGGAGTGATGGCCTCCCGTTCCTCATAGAGCGCTTTGAAGGGAGGGGGGGGTAGAAATAGAAACCTATCATGATATATACTGTTTTTTTTATTATTATAGCCTGTTGTACTGATCACCATATCACCTGAGGAAGCCCAACTAGCCGAAACGCATCGGGGGCAGATTACATTTATGGATCTTGTTACCTTAACAGTCCGTGACACAGAAATATTATGATACATAGAAATCAAGTATCCAACTAAATATTTCAGATATGTTGTTTTTACCTTTGTAAATTGTTGATTTGAACATTGTATAGTAAATAAATACCATTGTTTTATTCTGTGAAAACCCATTGCCATAAAGGCCTCTTTTCCTCTCCTCCCATGTTCTTAGGGGTTAATAAAGAGTTTGTTGAGATATTTCCTCCCTGAACAAATACTACCCTCTGGATAAAGATAATAACACACCACAGGGTGTTAAAACTCATGTAACACTACAGACTGAAAGCAGAGGCTCCAAGTACCTTGGTGCTTGTTGCACATTGAACCCGATGTTCCCTGTTTTGTTCTGCTGGAAAACATCAGATCCTAAACAATGAATTATCCAGCTGCACCCAGAGGGAACAATTTGCTAGGAGAATTTTTTCTTCTAATGAATAAACCTGACAGTAAAAAAAAAAAAAATCTTGAAATCATGTTTCTCAGGACACGGACACACATTTCTGAGGATTGCTACTTTTTGCTGCTGTTCTTTTTTATTTCCAATAATGGTGGCAATAATGACATTTGTTAAAGGGGGATGCACGGGATTACCATAAATGTGCTGTTATTTTACTAAAATGTCGGCACTGTTGTGATCTCTAGGAGGCGATCAGCTGACATGACCATTATTTTTATGAATTATTGTCAGATTAATAATAAACTGGTGTTCTTGCTTTTTACCATCACTGTGCTGGCACATTATTGGAGTGACAGTCAAACCCAATTGTTATTGTGTAAGAGCCTATAGAGAATACTACTTTATTAGTGCCGAACACCATAGTGGCGATCAATGGTGTTCTTTTTATCTTTTTTTTTACATGTAACATCTCAACCATGCCCACCCATGGGCAATGAATAGGAGGGGTAATAAGCAGTGCAGTACCACCTACTGTAAAATGATGAAACATAAGTTCATGAAATACCAGTTCAATGGTGGGGACAGCTGAGCAACTGTCAAGGTGCTGAACACATAGCTGCCCAGGATCACCTGTTCCTATTACCCATCTGAACTTAGTCTATATGGCCCTCATACAATAGTTTTAAATATGGCAAGTCAAAGAAGATTCTGATGACCAAATAAACACAGTACAGGCATTTAGAATTTTAGAAATCCCTTTTCATAGGGAAGAAAACCTGTTCCCACTTTTATAAATATGATGAATATAATGTCCATCAGGATTCAAAACTGAAGAATAAAAGAGTAGCAATCTTAATATCAGATGACCACTTTTTGTAAATATGTATTTATGATTTAGCATCGCATTGCTGAACGTAGATTGTAAGCTCTCAAGGCAGGGTTATCTCCTCCTGTGTCACTGTCTGCATCTGACTGCCATTTTCAACTATTTAATCGCAGCGTAATATGTTGGCACTATATAAAGACAGTTTATTAATAATAATATTAATAATAATACCAATGTTGCGCTTACAAAACCCAGCATCCACTACACTGTTGT
>NC_092865.1:16858892-17097946 GCF_032062135.1 Pyxicephalus adspersus | reverse complement strand
CAAAAAAACTCCCAAAAAAATAGCGAACATTTTAAACAGACAAGAACTATAGCCAAATCTGGATATTAGAACAAAATTCTTAGATTACGTTCCAAGGTTTAATTTTCGGCTTTGACTAAAGTGTAATTTTAGGCTTTTTACATGTGTATTGCAAAAAAAAAAAAAAAAATCTATGAATTGCCTTTTAAAATTTAACTGCAGACCCATAGCCATCACTGGACATAATTTTAAAAAAAAGTGATTTACACTTGCCATGTGGCTGTATCCGCACAGCACCATGCAGGAAATTGCAGAGTAAATGTTTTACTCCAGCAGCCATCTCTCTAATCCGCTCTATTTAACTTGTGTGAAATGAATACAGCACTTTACCTTAGCAATTACTCAGACTTGAAATTAGGCACTCCAGATTAATAGGAATTTCTATGCCGAATTCAGAATAGTTCAATCACGCTCACAAATTACCATTCCCAGATGATAATTTGATTAGCAGAGAACTTTTTGACATCACAAAGTTCAATCAAAGGCGGAGAACAAGGAAGAATAATGGTTTTAATAACATTGTATCTTGCTCCAGTCTTCCCGTTTCCTAGTGTGTTCTGCTTAGTGAGTTCGGCATCGCAGGCTCGTCCATCCCACATGGGGGTATTTAGTATTGAGGGCATTGAGTTAAAAGATTAGACACAAAAGTATGATCGATGCATTCAATTTGGTGGACTTACACCTACATAAGTGGCTTGGAGTTAAGAAACAATGGCGGTTTTAAACAAAATTATTCTCTTCCATGTGAAGGAAAATGCTAGTAAAAATATAAATAAGCCAATAAAAAGTGAAATAAGGATTGCTGATTTCAGTTGCTATACAGCTGTAAAATATTTAATATTTTTGCACAGTTTTTAAATAGGGATAAGCTGGTGATCTCTAAAGACTTCCCAAATGAAAACAATAATTTCACCTTTGTTGAAATTTCATTTAATTTAACCTCTGATTTCACCAATTTCAACAATCACTCTGGTACCTTATGTGTGCTACACATGCCCAAAAAAGTAATTAAGGGTACAATCAGATGGTTGGTGAGGTTGCTTGTGGTTGATAAGTTACATGTAGCATCTCAAAGGGAAGAATACGGGGCAGTAGTGAGTGGTTCAGTACTACTCGCTTCCAAATGTTTGGGCTCAATGATTGGGTCTGCCAAGTGGCTGATATGATGCCAATTGATATGACCTGCCTGGGAGCATCTGTCCCCACCACCTGAAACAATCAGATAGTATACAGTACAAATCTTTTTTCCTTTGATATTTGCACTGATTCATTGATGCCATGGGTCCTCCCTTTTCTCCTCCATTTGGCCTTATTTAATAAAGCTCTCCAAGGCTGGAGATGATACACTTGTATCAGTAAAGCTGGGTGATTCAGCAAACCTGAAATGGAGCTGGTCAAGGATTCAAAACATTTGCTATCAAATACTTAAATCCGTTCCAGGTTTTAGGTAATAAGACATTTGTTGTGCACTGAAGAACTGATAAATAATGATGTATAAGCACCAATTAGTGTAGTAGTACTCTGAATCTAGACAAGTTTAATGATGAGCCCCCATGGGGTGAGTCCTCCACTGCGGGCACAGAGGAAATGGGTTAAATTACCTAAAAGAGACTTATAATATCGAAGAGACTTTACAAATACAAAAAAGCCTATTTATTTTAACGCTGTAGGCCTGTGGATTTTTATTGTAAAACAAAGGCTAGATTCCTACTTTAATGAATTACATGTGATTTTCTGTTGTATACTACAAAATATGTACACCAAAATTTCTTTCCGTTAGCCTGAAGTTCTTTTCAAATACACTTTGTTGAACTTTTTGCCCAGCTCGTGTACATGATATCTGATGTAAACCAAGACTGTTTATGTGGATCAATAATCAGAGAAAGGAGACTCGTGCAGTAATGGAACATATCAATTTCTGCATCTCAAACACTATTATTCTCTTTGTCGGTAATAGCAAAGAAATTTATTCTGCTTGCTCCTAAAAACCCAGAATACAAATATCATTAAAGGACCACAATTGTGAAAAATGTTGTATTCTGGTAAAAGTATTTGGTTAATAGATGTAATAGTAGTATCCCATATATGAATTCCTTGTTCTATATTTCACATGTCTTTATTTAAATCTTTTTTTTTTCCTGGCGGACCAATCTGCCTAATAAATGTGGCAATGACAGTGGTTGGAACAAACTATACCACTGCCAGACAAACTGGTTTGTGAATAAATGGAGAGCATTGTAAGCACCCCTGATGGTGTCCCTAAATGAAATAGAAAACAAAAAATTTTGAACATGATGATGAGATGATGCAAAAATTTGGAAGGGCTTAAGGAATTAATATTTCCTGATTTATGGAGCTGTAGTGTGAGGTTTTGGGATAGGACCAGAAGTTGTGGAGCTAGGCTCGTAGGTCATGGTTATTTGTGCATGTTAGGAGATTAGGTAAAGTTTCAGGGTAGGTTTTTGAAGACTTGAGAGGCAAATACGCCTTTTCCAGCCTACCTATCTACCAGTCCAGTGATATATCACTCAAGTGAGCCTCAATCCACTTACACGAACCTTGACTCAATCAGATGGAAAGTTTGCACTCCATTGGGTTGGTTTGAGATTTGGTCTATTTGCATGACATGCCTAAAAATTTTTAAGAAGGAGCTTGGGATCTTCATGGACAATATCTTGCTTGGGGGAGCATGTAGGGATACAGGTACATAAACCTACCCTAATAGTGAACTCTACCGGCTTGGGTTGCTTTTCAGGGTGGAGGGTTAGTTTAATTACCAATGTTAGAGATTGTGAAGGATGAGGTTGAAGACCAAATGGGGTTGCCATGGAAGGAAGAGGGAAAGTTTAAGGCACAATGATGGTGGTTGATGGGAGACAGGGGCACCTTGAAGAAGACAAAAGTCATCCAAATCCTAGATTTAACCTAAATTTTCTCATTTTTATTGCATAAAACGCCTTGCATGTGTTTTAGTCTGCCTTTGCCTCTTTTTGACAATTGTTTGTTGATTAACTCCAGAAAAAAAATAATGCATATCAATATTAACCCCCATGGCCTATGAACAGTTTGGATTTTGCTAATTTAGAAGAATGCAAAACTGGCTGCATACCAAACCTGAGCAGATTAACTCATCTCTAACACAAAAATATTAAAGCCTTTTATTGATTTTAGTAATTCAGTTTAGACCTACATTACTGGTTGACTTAAGGGGGCAGTGGTAGGGTTTTATCCCACCAACCCAGTGGGTTCACTAATAATTTGTTATCCACTGGTATTGTATACATGTAATAACAAATACAAGCTTGTAATCATAAACTGCCTCGGAGTATTTAAAGACCTTAATCTTTTCAAATTGTATTGTTATTTATAAAATTACTCCAAATCATATAAAAAGCCTTTTAATTCCATTCTGGTGTGAAAGCTTTTATTGTTGGAATACTCTTTGCAGGATATTTAGAAAATATTAGCCATAAATTGTTTATATTGCAACTTAATAGCTATTACTTAAATGCTAGAGGCAATTGTTTAGCTAATCTCGAGCAGTTGATCAAATTAAGCATGCATAAGAAACATAATTATTGAATGAGTCTGGGATGCAGTCAACTTGTATTGATTGAAATGATTGCAGAATGGTTTATCCAGCTGTTTTGTTGTATATCACTCTCATTGCCAGGAATGATGAATTTCTCTGGAGCAGTCATATTCCCATTATTGCATGGTGATGTACTTTAACCTGGTTATAAAACCAGTGGTGCAAATGGGTAGCTATATCTATAGGATGCAGTGCAATTGCTCTGCTACCCAATCTGCACAGGAGACTCAGTTCTCTCTGGAAGAACAATTATTTAAACAAATAGCAACAGCATTTCACTGTTTAATTTAGAAGGGATACTGGCTTTAGTCTCTTGCCTTGCACCACAGGGTCCTATAATGAAACCTCACCTAGGTCTCTGAATAGAGTTTGTATGTTCCACTAATGTCTGAGTTTCTTCTCACACTCAAAGAAGATATTTAGGGGTGATTAGTCTTCCTCTCAGATTTCTCGTAATGTGTGTATTAGTGTGGCAGGGATATTAGATTGTAAACTTTTAGGATACAAATAGCATTGTTTCAGGATGGCACATTACACAATTATTGGATTTCTTCTGAGAAGATTTCCTGAAATCTGGATAGCTGTGGAACAGAACACTGATCAGTCATAACATTAAAACCACAGACACGTGATGTGAATAAGTTAGATTACCTATTCAATACTTTCTGTTAAGGGGTGGGGTATATTAGGCACCAAGTGTTGTAGGTGAATGTGATGGAAGCAGGAAAAATGGCCAACCACAAGGATTAAAACAACTCGACAAGGGTCGATTTGTGATGGATGAGGTTGTTCCTCAGAAGAGGTTGTTCCTAGTATACAGTGGTTGTTGCCTACCAAAAGTGTTTAAAAAAGGTCAACTGCTGAACAAGCGGGTTGAAGAGGGGAGGGGGAAAGGCTAGCCCATTAGGTTTGATCATGCAGAAGGGCAACTGTAGCACACATTGCCAAAAAAAGTAATCCTGGCCCCAAAAGAAAGCTGTCAGGACATACAGTGCATCATAGCTTGCTGCATACGGCGCTGGAGGACAACTGACCAATCATGCTGACCATTCGTGTCCATCCTGACCCCTGTTTATCACTAAACACATCTACCATAAGCAGATAACATGTGCATCAGACCTGGACCATGGAACAACGCAAAGAGATAATCTGCTCCGATGAATGTTTTCGTTCAGGTTACATGGATGACCCATCTTTATTTTTGATTAGTCAGGCAACAGCACATTTTATTCCCTGGAACATCTCCAATGTAAATTAAATTTAGAATGCAAACTCTTTCTGATTGTAAATCCACATACTTTGACTCCAGCTCTTGCAAGCATTTCCTGAGGATCCCACAGTGTAATTTTTGGGCTTCTTGAAATCTTTTAGCATCAAGCAGCCATCTATTGGGCTGTATTTGCCAGTCCAGGGCAAATTGGCAGTTGTTTGAAAAGTACACTACTTGTTGATAAATTTATTTTACAGTGAAACAATTGATTTCAAATATTTGCTAATTTTTAAAAACCTTTACCAGGATCATGGACATTCACATCCCTCCATCTGAAGGCCCTAGAAACTTTTTTGATCTTTTTGTAGATACTTCTTAAGAAGGTTTAGGTCATTGGCACCCAATCTGGAACATCTTATTCTAATTACATAGATTTTATATGGTGGTTAATGAATGGGTGTACTTCTTTTTTTCCACAAAACACATCTCCATTTTTGTTCATGAATAAACCATGTCAGTTGGAATGAGGATCTACTTTCTCTCTGTTTAAATATTGTAAAAAAGACAATAATCTTTAAAACTCCACATTATACACCTTGTTGGAACAAGAAATTCAGGTAAAATCTGCCTAAAGGGCATGCAAATGGTGCCTAAAGTTAAAAGTGGTAAAGCCTTTTGTACCCTATTCAGAACTAAAAAAGAATTGACTTGAGTTAGGCCTAACACATATAAACGCTTTCCTTTTTCTCTAAATAATTAAACAATGTTGTTTTCTTTCACTGTCGCTCTTAGATCTATTTGGATGAGTTCTCCAAGGCCACATGTCTGCTAGAGATGTAGAATATCCTTAGTTAAAAGGCAATCAATCAATTAACTATGTTTTATATATCACTAAGCAAGGGGTTTCGCTGTACGTTGAAAAGATGACCTTTAAAAGAAAAGAAATGATTAAACTAACAAGTCTGCACTACACAAGAGGCTAACATTTTACAAACTGGTTATTGTGAAAGAAAACACAAATACAGCATCAGCTTTATATTCAGACATAATACCATTATAAGCTGGAGATATAGCTCACAATAAATGCCCAGATGGAAATATAATATTGAAAACTGCCCCCTGCCTGCTTGAGAAAAAGTCAGTACAGACTGAAGTTATTGTACAATCTGTAAACTAGGGGTTCTTCTAAACCAGGTTGTAAGTAGAACACAAATTTAGCTGCACGAAATTACTGAGTTTATTTATATATAAACTGATCCAAATATAAACTACCTACTTTTACCCAACTTTTCCAATAGGATCTAATCCAGTTGGAGTGAAGATTAACAGTCTGTATGCTATGGAAATAGCTATGTAACACTTTAAGATCTTCTTATCAAAGAAATTGCAGCACGCCTTATAATAATGCCTTTATCTTCTTTTCTCTTTAGAAGTGATTGCCTACATACCCACAATGGGCCTGATTTATTAAAGCTCACTAAGGCAGGAAAAGATACCTTTTCATCAGAGAACCTGGGTGATCCAGCAAACCTGGAATAACTATGCTCCAGAATTGAATACATTTGCTAACAAATAGTAAAGAACGTTTAAGAAATCCATTCTAGGTATGCTGGATCACCCAAATTTACTGATGAAAGTGTATCCTCTCCAGCCTTGGGATGCTTTAAAAAATCAGGCCCAATGCTGCAGGGAGAGATGACTGGAGGTCTAAAACTACTAACCCAATGTTGAGTAGGTTCTTTGTGATCCAAGGTATTGGACTACTAAGACCATCCACTAAAGAAAATTATAATTTTATTATATGAGCAGCCATTTTTCTTTCACCCATACTAATCACAATCATTTTGGGTGATAATATTTATGTCACAGTACTTAGCATGGAGAGTTTGCTTCTTACAGACTAATGCAATTATCTCAGCCTAGTCACCGTCACTTCCCTAGGTCTTGAGGACCTCTTTCAATGATAAAATATGTTCTTTCTGAAAAGCTGCATTGTTGCTGTGACATTTTGGGAATTATTTCATGTAGACTTGTAAAATTACTGACAGGTCCACTTTAAATTACCAGTAAAGCCATTTTCCCTGCAGTTTTCATAAGGTTAAGAAAAAACAAATGCCCTTTAAATGCCCTAACAAAGGTTCTAGGATGAAAGTATTATTATTAAGACAACGTTTGTGTTTTTGACATTACCCATAGCCTGTAACCGTGAGTGAGACATTCTACAGTAAAACCGAGCTGCCAGCCTGCCCTCCGGTTATCGATCTACATTGGGTATAATATGTCTTCTAACAAATCTTCTTCTATTTAATGACACTGCAAGAAGCGATGAGACAGGGCATTAAATACTTGATCTGATGAAGCCTTGTATAAGTACAGTACAGAACAGACCAATAAAGCTCAGCGAAGACGGTGAGATTTATTTGCGCCCAGACTCGCCTGACATTTTATTCTTTTACTGTTCGCAGCAATCTTAAGTGTCTGCCTGCTGCGGCTGCAGTGACATTTTATAGAGCGGGGCTCAATGATATTCCTTTTCTAGCGAATAGCCTCAAACTCCAAAACATGTATAGTTCTCTCATTCTGCCTTCCTCCGGGAGGCTATGACAACATTTTGGCAAGTAGAAGTAAACAGCTTTGTGTTGGCATGCAGTAAATTAAACTGAGTAATTAAAATCAATAGCAAAACACCAACTAGACAGAAAGGTCATATAACGCAACAGAACACTTGGGGAGTAGCATATTGTATAAGATCAGAATAATATTCAGAAGTTTTCTATAGCCCCCAAACATTCTTTAACTGCCCCTAGGGATGAAAGCAAATAGTAATATTGATATAACTCTGAAATGAATGTTTGTTGCAATTAAGCTTTTCCATTTTTTAAATGGAATGGGAAAAGAAATGTAATATTCCTTCTAAGAGTCCGTGTGGATCAGCCTTTGTTGGCATTATAACTCCTTCTCTCTCCATACAAGTCTATGGACATTTAGTCCCAGCTTGTAGTCAGAATAAGGACAAATGTAGGTCAAATGCACCTATTAGTGAAGTTCTTAACCTATTAGTGAAAAATCCTAAAACCATCCCAGATTGATCTTAAAGCGAAACTAAACTAAAAAAACATCACCTTTACTCCCTTGATCCCTCTGGAGCTTTCTTGGATTGGGTCCTGCACCACCTGTTATCAACCTTCTAGAAGAAGAACCAAAGGCTGCCATCATCTTCGCCCATGTGTCGACATTTGTTTCCCCATTAAAGAAAAAGTTCCTTCCGCGCATGCCCGAGGTCTGGAATATGTGACATGGGTATCCCAGGAGGCTCTGTGTTCCCATTCTTAAATCCCAATCCCAACAGCTGGTGTACCTCTTCCTGGTTCTCATGCTCCAGGTTGAGGGTGGGCACTCACATCTTCAATTTACATAATTGCATAATTTTTTTAATTTTTTCTGGCATTTAGACCTAAAGGATATATAAACCCAAAAACAAAAATGTCCTTTGATTTGGAAACTTATCTTGTTTCCTTCAGGCTTCTTTTCTAATCTTTTCACCTGGCAATTTAACAAAATAACACCACTTAACCTTTACTTAACAAAGCTTTAACTTCAGCCAAGGGATTTATGATAGGATTAACAGGTATTTTTTGCATTTATTAAACCTAAAGCACCTTAAATGGAATATTTTACAAAAAGGTGCCGATATGAGAAGTTTGTCTATTGTTGGGTTTCTCATTGACTTTAGTCAGAGGGAAAATACTTGGACAGTTTAAAAAGTTTTTTGTTCATTTTTACATTTTGTTTCAGCATATATGGAGCATTGACTAAATTTTTCTTCCTAATCTTGTATACTAAGAACATGCAAAATTGATAAAGCCAAATTTCATATAGAAGTAATGGCAATTTCAGTTGTAATTCTGATTTCTAATTTGGATTGATTGGACAAAACGGCAAACGTGCGTGGCATCTCAATAGAAAACATTCAATATCTACAATTGAAAATTCCAATTGAGTTGAAAAGGTTGTTGCAAAATTAGCTTTAGGCTAGCTATATACAATACAGAAAGGCAAGTGATACCATCTTGATAGTCTTGTGACGGTTGGGCCTTTGTAGAGGGGAATTAATGAGCACTTCCAGATACTGCATGTAGTCCTTATTGTTTGTTGTGTTCCAACACATTTGAAAATCTCTTTCTATCTCGTGTAAATTGTAGTTGCTTTCTTACACTTACCCTATCTTTGAGTTGTTTACAGTGATCACAGCAGATGCAATGATGAAAGTTTTTATTTTCTTTAAGTGCACTCTAATTATTTTGAATAGTCTATGTTTAAAAATTCCAATTTCATACTGCGTTATATGTATTTAGTCGTGTTCAATGTTACAGGTTAATAGTTTTGGACCTCTAGCTCATGGGAAACAAGTAGATTTCCTGCAAAGCGCAAACTGTAAACAAGCTATATAGATTCAATCAACTAACAATATCCAGCATAAATTGATGTACAGTAAAAGTTCTGTAAATTCTGTGACCTTCATTATAACTGTAGGTTGTATAGACAGTGTTCTTATTTTATACAAGAATTTTAAAGCGGAATGAAACCCAGTCGAAACCATTACATCGCAGACACCACCATTCTCTTCTTTCTTCGCTTTTGCATTCCGATCATTGGCCAACTGGATTGGCCAGGCCAGGATGATGTATCTCCTGCACAGGAGGTTTCACAAGAAATCTGGAATTTGACAACCTTGCATTGTAAAGTGCGACTTTAGTTACTTTTTAATATACTTTTGTGAGATTTTGTTGTATTTTATCCGCTAGCTCCATTTACCAGATTATGGGTGTTTTTACGGTTCATACCTATTCCAAGCTAAGTATCTAACCGGCATTTATGGGAGCTGCCCAAAAAAGACTGATGGACTCTACTATCTGTGGCTCTCAGGTTGCAACCCTCGCATCAGGTACCAAAACAACAGACAATCCAAGAGTCAGAAACAACCCGATAGTCAGTTAGGGCATAAAGCAAACAAAGCTGGTGGAAGGAAGTAGGCAAATGTTGGAACCAAAGAAGGAGCAAAGGGAACATAGATTTGCTGGAGCACAATACATCACTGGAAACAGGTCCTTGGAGACACAGAGGTCACAGGAACTACACAAGACTCAGAAGCAAAAGTAATCACAGGACCAAAAGGATCTCTGAATGTACAGGGGTCATTGAAAACACAAATAACATTTAGGTACTGGGTAAAGCAGCAGGATGCTTGGCACTAGCGTAGTACTGATATATTGTCAAACTGCCATATGACCCCAGCTATTTTGTCCAGGAACATAACAAGAGCTGTTTCCTGACTGGTCTGAAATCTAAAGGACGTGGAGGCTGCACACCACCAAAGGAGTCCAGCTCAGAAATGCAGAAAAAGTAATTATAACATAATACACATTGTTTTATTCTAATTTGTTAACATTAAATCTTAATTTTAGGTTATATGTTTTTGTTTTTTCAATCTGGAGATTTGTGTACCTAAGCGTTCAAGCTGCCTCTTTGTTTTGCCAGCTTCTGTAGACCAGGACAAATATTTCTACACATGGAACACCCAACACCTAATTTGTGCTCCGTATTGTCACTCCAGTGGTGGAGCTGCACAGTGTCTCTAATATGACCAAAGGGCTATTTGATATTCACAGATCTGTGTCTGCAGCAGCCTTTGTTTATGACCTGGCATGTACATGCATGTGCTTGTTTGTAATCAATAGCTAATCATTCCCCTTTGCAAGGAAACAAAATGCGTGCACAGAATCAAAACTACCGATTTGATATTTTCTAAGAAGCCTGATAGACCGTGATGCTATGATGTAATTTATATAGAATAATTATTTGACTAGGTGGTCACAACTGTACAATAAAGAGCAGGAAAGCTGTAGGTAATAGAAAAAGAATTGTTTTCTAAATAATAAAAAAACTATATGCTTATTGATAAAGAGTTGGGGAGAGGGGGTTGTATTGTTTAAGTTAAAGTGGTTCTTAAAAAATGCAGACTTCAGGTATGCTTTGGTACCTTTGTGATTGTCTTAAAACGAAAGACCCCGACCCTCTAAAATATGTACCTTTTGTCAATGCCTTATATGTTGCCCCATTTTCTAACCATTATTCATGTGGGGTTCATGGTCGGATCAGTTTTTTAACACAGGGGCAGCCAATTTGACCCTCAGCCTCCTATACGGTCCTGTTCAAGAGCAGTAGTAATGGTAGCCCCAGTGGGGATCCAGCAAATCTGTAGTCCATGTATAGATGGGTATGTATAGGGAACATGGGGATAAGAATGGAGCCACATCACAGTTGTATTCTTGTTTTTTTCCACCTCTCCTATTTTAGCTAGTGACCAGTTCCCTTTTAACCACCTTACTCAGGTGTAGTGATATTTCTTTTTTTAAGAGCATTTTAATTAATGTATCTTGTAAATCCTTTCTTCTTCTACTTCTAATGCTCCCTAAAGTGTTTTATGGACCTGGATTTATCGGTCTAATTTTATCTTAAATAAGAAAATCTCTCTTAATCCTGTAATACCATGGTGCTTGAAAATCTTAAATGGCTTGATTTCTCTGATCTATAGGAAAGATAAGCAGAAGATTTTCTTATTTCAGTTGATCATGTTGACCTGGAAAGGTTGAAGGTAAAACGGGTTCAAGGTCTGCCATGTTTTCTTCATGATTAGAAAAGGTATTTTATACAGTCAAATTTAATCTGAAAAAACACAGACCAAGCATTTTTATTTCACGGATTTTGTCAAACTTTATTGAATAATTGTATTTTTTATTGTTCTGGAAATAGTATAAGCACCAATGAAGAGTCCAACAGAAATTCTTTATGGAGGAAAGGATCTTGATTTCAGTACACTACATTCTCCCATTTGCTTCAGTTCTCTTACACCAGACCTGATTTAATAAAGCTCTTAAAGACTACAGAAAATAGAATATCATGGGAATGCCTGAGTCATCCAGCAAACCTGGAATGGATTTCTTAAAATCATTTGCTATTATATGGCAAATGTTTTCAATCCTGGATCAGCTCTATTATCCATCTACCCATACACTTCCTTCTCCAGTCTTGGAGAGCTCTAAGAAATCATAGTTTGGGGTGTACCTTTTGCAGTTCAAAGGGTAACACTGTATAATGTATATTTTTGTATTTTACTAATTGTATCTTACAGTTACAGTATTAAACAAAGAAATTATGCCATGGGACAATGTTGCTGTCTCTGTGATATTTATGGTTATTAATATTTATGTTATATACAATTTGTAGAGCTTAATTTGATTCCTGAGGAAGTAGACATAGTCTACGTAACGCGTTGAACAGATAACAATTGAGAATGTTTGTACATAGTTCTTAAATGTTTTTATTGTAATGCTAATACTTGAAGGTATAAATAAATGTTTTACTTAGATTATTGGTACAATATGAGGATATCAATGCCTTAAAAGTCCTGTTGTGCTCTTTTGTTGTTTTTATATCAAATATAAGTTGGTATAGGGCATTGGTTAAGTTGAAACAGTTGCCACAATACATATAAGTCAAATTAATTTATCTCTAGCCTGAATGTAATCACTATGCCAAAGCTGACATATTGATTTTCAGGTGTAATCACACATTTAGGAACCATCTCACTATTGTTCATGGGGACTGAAGCTGTCAGTGATTTAAAAGATAGCTGCCACTTGCAGTATCAACTGCTAGCTGTTAAAGAGGTAAGTAGCTAAATGTCCCCTTGGCATGGGGTATCATATATTGGAAAACAAAGCTCAAAATGGCAGCCACTATAGGCACACAATTATATTATTCAAGGGCGTGCTGAGAAGTTCCTGGCTTTTCCCCCTTTCCAGATGAAATAGAAAAATGAGAAGCTGTGATGGCAGAGGCACAAGCAAGTTGTACATCGTTGGAGTTACGGGCCGTCATAAAGTTTTTGTTTCTCCAGGGAAAGTCAACAAAGGACATTCACACTGAGATGTCACGAACACTGGGGAAGTGTCCTTCCTTTCCCTGGAGAAACAAAAACTTCATGACGGCCCGTAACTTCCACAACCTGAAACTTGCTTGTGCCATCACAGCTTCTCACTGAAAGACAAAACAGTTTTAGAATTCGCAAAGACCTGATATTTGCAGTTACATACTAAGATATTAGGCTGTCATATACCTCCACGTTCATTTTTCTCTTTCATTTGGAAGGGGGCAAAGCCAGGAACTTCTCAGGACCCCCTTGTATACATATTCATATTGTATATATTTTTCCATAAGAACATGAGTATTTTTACATGTGCACAATAATTCTACTTGTTGCTATCAGCTTTAACATACAATAGCCCTTCTTCATTAAGTTTATAAGTTTATCACATTTTCGCTCAGAAGAGCTGACAATCTACATTTGCAAGGACAGCCCTACTATTTTTCCTAAGATATTGGAATATTGACAGCATTTGTTTGTATCAGACAGTGCAGGCTTGTGGGATTATGTACTTTAGATTCAAGGGCAGTCGATTCCATTCTCAAACTGCTTAGTAAATGCTATATTTTCCTGTGGGAAGAACATTTAATGAGATACTATAATGACGGGACTGCTAGCGGCCTTGTGGCGCTCAATAATATAATCACTAGTCATGGACCTGCTGCTACTGTAACTCGGGAAAGGTGAGGCCTGTGTGGGTTAGTAGATTAATGTGTTTCTGATTTAAAGGGGCAGCTCTACCTTCGCATTTTGCTCTGCAGCCTTTTAATGTCAGTTCTCATTATTGACTGCCTTTTCTTTAGCTCCCGCTCTGGACATATCAGCAATATTTGCTTGACCCTTCCTTAGACTGCCCTGCTTTCTTTGCATGGCCAGAGCCCGTTACTGACATTTATGTCATTAATTTTTTCCTATTGAAACTTGTAATACAAGGCAGCGATTGGAAAATTGTCTGGGAAGAGAGGTGTTTGGCTTGGGGGCAGATTGATCAGTGGATCAGGTCAGCAAAGCGCTAAACATTCAATTTCCCAATGCTTAGAATCAAAATATGATATTGTTGGGGGTTTAAAAGAATTTAAAGTGGATTTTTTTAAATAATTGGGATTAAAAAGCTGGTTGTGACCCTCCTTCCCAAAAACAATACACACATTTTGATAAGATTAGGAAGTGGGCAGCAGAGTTTTTATTTTACCTGTACCACCATTCACATTGAAATCTGATAGCACAATGTCCAAGGACACTTCCTGCATGCAGGTTCTCCCAGTGTTTTTTGGTGGGTTCCCACCGGGTACACTTTGTAAAGTGCTGCGTAATATCTTGGCAATATAAAAATACAAGTAATGATATAATAATATTGCAACATTATATAGTATAATAATAATTTTGCAGCACATTATACATTACCACACCAAGCAGTTGTCATATTTTCAACATTTGAATTGTCACTCCTTTTTAATTACTAATTCCCTTTTTTTGCTGCAGAGCCCTGTACTGGCAGAGCTGAGAAACAGCCAAACCCCTCATTACAAATGTAATGCAGAGGACAGAAGAGGTGTGTATGATCAGTTCTGTTATTAGTAGCTGATGGCTGAGAGCACAGAATCTGAGCTTATTAGACTGCATGAAGTCATATTTAGACTTCATACAAAAGGAAAGCATAGGTTTATATGAATATGCTACGAAGATTCGTTATGTTTGATGGTTTCTTTCTTTTACTAAACTTGAAGAGGAACTAAACCCAAAACAAAAAAAAAACACTTTTAATCCTGCAGATCCGTCAATCCGCCTGGAGGTTTCGTTGTTTGGGTCCTGCATTATCTCGGTATCCATCTTTGGTCCAGCTCAGAGGAAGCGCCAGGTGCCAACATCCTATTTTCTTCTGGGTTCTTCTTACTACATCATCGACCTCGCACTGCCCAGGCGCGAGATCGGCTGATGTAGATATGAAAAAAGATTGTCGATCTCACTGCTCATGCCTGGGATCGGCAATTTTTTTCTTTCATTAAAGAAAGGGCTCCTTCTGTGTATGCCTGAGATTAGGGCATGCGCAGAAAGAGCAACCAAGAGCCTTCTGGGATGCGTGACATACCGGTAAGTATGCCAAGAGGCTCCGCACTTTATTTTGTCTTGATCACCGCACTAGTAGCTCTGAACGTGCTCATGACTTTTCTATCAACACCAAGGGCCATATGAGCTATTGTGAGTAGTACCAATGAGTATATATTTCTAATGAACAATGCGTGAATGACGCCAGATCAGGGTAAATTGAGCGAACCTACTGATCTTAGAACAGCTTCTCCATTAGCCATTGGTTGCATTCTTATTGCTTTTACTTGTATTACCATTATTTCCAATTGTTTCCTAAAATTGCTCATTACCCGATTACAGATCAACTAAAACTATTCCTCTTCAAGCTGCATCTGAATGGCATGGAGGAACTCTCCAAAATGGGCAAACCAGCAGAATTATAATTTGACAGAGAATCTAACAATTTATCATACTTTCAAACACTTTAAAAAGAGTTTCAAATTTACTCTAACTTTTCCCATTTGGGGTATAGTGGTCCTTTAGGCAGTGGTTGTGCAAGTTGAATTCTTCTTAGCAATCATTCCGTGTAAGTAAATAAAATAAATATATAGTTCTCCATGACTGCGTTGCATTTGAAACCAGGCTAGCTCGGCAAAAAAATCACATCCTGGTGTTTGCCGCACTTCCGACAAGTCAGAGATCAGCACACCTATGGCTAGCCTAAGGCATTTTAAGACATGATACCATATTGGACATTTTGCTTTGTGCTTCAGCTGGAACTGGACAGGCTGGGTTGCCAAGCTCATACAGCAACCCTGTGATCATTTTATCGATCATTGCTGTGCCTGTCATCTTATGTAATGAGTGAGATGTATTGATGCCCATGTAACAAAGTATGCACTTAACCCCAGAGGTATCTCACTTAAGGGGGAGCTATTGATCCTCCCTTTTCATAGAGCTATATGAATTGCTATTTTCCATAGCGGCTGCATGTAGTTATTTACCAGGGGATGTTATTGATTTTAATGGAGACGTTGAATGCTTGTGTCAGATACACAAAGACAGCTTAAGCAATAATGGATGCATTTGCCTTTTTTTATATATCGCTTCCAGAGTACATGGAGATGATCCCTACGTCTTCAAACAATACATTAGGGCCGGGAAACAAAAGGGGCTTTCTGTTCTATTGAACAAAGCGATGGAAAGTGATATGGCGGATCTAACGCAAAGTCAGAATTCATATTCAGGTTTAATAATGTTGTGCATATAAATGTTTAAGTGACAATGTTCTATAAAGAAAACAGAAGAAGCAGTCAATGTTATTAGTGGTATTTCCATAATAAAGAAAAATAATAGCCTCTTCATTTCATTTTTTTTAGATATACACATACAAGTCATCATTAATATTCTACAATCAGAACTGAAACAAAAAGAAAAAAAAGGTACACCTGTAGCTGGGCATTAAGAGATTGCCTGCAACCTAGAAATACAATCTAAATCACCATTGCCATGGCCTCAGCCACCACCAGGGACCAACTCTTAAAGCTAAAATACATTTTTTATAGGTTTAGACAAAATATGGAATGGTTAAAGCTCCTTCAGGTTTTATATCTGTCTGTGTCTCTAAAATGGAGATTCACTCCCTTTTCTTGAGTACATGAGGTAAGGAGATCATGGTACATCATAAAAGATAGGCCTTTTGTAAAAGATACCTTTGGCCAATATTAAAATCTAGTGTTATTTTTATTGATTGGTGTAAATAATCTTTATTCATGGGCAAGACTAAAAAGTTTGTGGATTGTAGTATATACACAACTGGTCCCAGTCAGTCTGTAGAATAAGTATTTCAGAACCTTGGAGGCCATTCACAAGCTGGCAGCAATATAAATGTTTCAGATCTTCAGGGACCATGTACAGGCAGGCAGCAGTATGAATGTTTCAAAACCTCGGAAACCATGTACAGGCAGGCAGCAGTATGAATGTTTCAGTTCCTCAGGGACCATGTACAAGCAAGCAGCAGTATGATTATTTCAGATACTTGGGGACCATGTACAGACAGGCAGCAGTATGAATGTTTCAGGCAGGCAGGCAGCAGTATGAATGTTTCAGAACCTCAGGGACCATGTAAAGGAAGGCAGCAGCATGAATGTTTCAGAACTCAGGGACCATGTAAAGGAAGGCAGCAGCATGAATGTTTCAGAACCTCAGGGACCATGTAAAGGCAGGCAGCAGTATGAATATTTCAGTTCCTCGGAGACCATGTACAGGCAAGCAGCAGTATGAATGTTTCAAAACCTCGGAGACCATGTACAGGCAGGCAGGAGTATGAATATTTCAGAACCTTGGGGACGGGAACCATGTACAGGCAGGCAGCAGTATGAATGTTTCAGACCTCGGGAACCATGTACAGGCAGGCAGCAGTATGAATAATTCAGAACCTCGGAGTCCATGTATAAGCAGGCAGCAGTATGAATGTTTCAAGACCTTGGGGACCATGTACAGGCAGGCAGCATTAGTTTCAGAACCATAAATAATATGTGCTGGAAGACAGCAGTAAAAATGTTTTAGAATCATTAATACCATGTGCTGCAAGGCAAAAATATTCATGTTTCATAACCTTGGATACCATGTACACGCAGTCAGCATTATGGAAGATTCAGAATCCCAGAGGCAATGTGCAGGCAGGCAGCAATTTTCATGTTTTAGGAAATTTGTATACCATATACATGCAGACAGCAATATAAATGTTTCAGACATATGGATACCATGTGTGGAAAGGCAGATATTTTCATGGTTCAGAACCTTGGATATCATGTACATGCAGGCAGCATTGTGGGTGTTTCAAAACCTCAAAGGCAGGCAGGCAGGCAGCAAACTTGCTTTTTCCTTTACCTTCTTTTGCAAAGAACCTAGATTTTATACATTCCAACATTAAAAGGAAAATGTTTATTAAAACTGAAAACTGGTTCTTAAAATGGCTAGAATGAATAAATCAGCTGCATTAATGCAGAATTCGAGTCTGCCAGAACAAATATAAATTAGAGAATAAGACTGGTGGTAAATTCTAGGAAATGGTTATTTTTCCCAATGACAGTTTAATGTGCTAGAAAAAGAATTCTTTTTAATTAAGCACAGTCCTTATAGTTAACACTGTCTTTTAATGTTTTTATTAAAACAAGTCAACAGGAAAGTTTGGTTACTATCAATCTATTACCTATTAATCTCCAGGGGTTAGGCTAAGCTGAAAAAAAAAGAGACTACAAAGAGCCTACGAAGACCCAGAGAAGGAACTTCTGCTGCAGTGGAAAGTACCAAACCACCTCTACCATCTAATTTTAAGTGCACTGTAGTTTCTGCTCTAAATACAGTTGTGTCAGAGGTCGGGAGACTCAATTATAGATCCCATTTGAAGCAGAAAAAAAAATAATAAAATGCTTACAATGCTGCACACAGCTCTTTTGGCCCTGACAGAGGGGATTAACGACTTTGTGTACAGCAAAAAAGAATATTAAAAATGGTGCTAAAAGGAAAAAAAATTGTTGTCAAGAAGGACAAAAAAATGTTAAGTGTTTCTGTGGCTTACTCCTCACTCTAAATTGTGATGAAGGAGTTGGAGGAAGGCCCTTGGGAAGTGGTGGACACTCCCAAAAGTGTTGAATGCAGAAGAGTCTGAAGTATTTGGTAAAGGTGGGGTGCAGGAGAGGTGAGTATAATACCATTTTTATTTGTGTTACTCGCCCTTGTAGAAACATGTACAATAAAATATAATGATTACTTTGTATTGGATTCAATACAAAATAATTTGACATTTCCGCCACGCTCCCGCCTGCACTGACGCATGCACCGACGTCACCGGGAACTGGAGGCTCTGGAGAAGACCGGGTGGTTGCTTAGACTCAGCGCCTCGTGGACGTCTCAGCCAACCAGGCTGGTGACAAGGAGGGTCTTCCATCCTGCCCTGTGACACCATGACATATGCCCCATAATAATTTTGTGGCCAGTCTCTGCACTCTCTGCAGTTCCCTAAAATCCTTTTTGTAAGCTGGTAACCAAAGTTAAACTGAAACATAATCAACTGAACATGTTCAAAATGAGGCCTTACTAACGCTGTGTACAGGGGCAAGGTTATGTCTCTCTTGAGTCTAAACCAATTTTAATACAAAATCATTTAGACATTCACCTGTCATTGAAGTGTTACCTTTCCATATGCTCACTCTTAATAACCCAGAATTGCTGCAGGTTCATTTAAATGATTCCCAGCATTCATTTAAATTATATTTTCCAGCATTCTTTTTTTTTTTTTGCTGATACTGATGCAATAAATGTGGGAAAGCGTATTTTGCAAATTAACTTTGTCTTCTTCCGAAAAAAATGGCACTGTAACATCTAGAGCATCTCTTTTGTTCTTAAAATCTTGGTACTTAAAGTGGACTTTTCAGAGAAAAAAAAAACACTTACCTTTACTTTTCAAAAGCCCACAAACCTTCCGCAATCCAAGTCCAGTAAGTCCCGCTCTGTCCCAGCTTTCTTTTTCTTTCCGGCATAGATGGGACATCAGACACGGACATCTACTTCCTTCTTCTTCCAGCTTCTGCTGACATCACCCAATCTCACACTGCACAGGCCAAAAATTAGATGACGTGTCTCATACACATGGGCATTTGGAGCAGTCTGCAACCTCCTGGGATTTGTGACGTACGTATCCCAGGAGGCTACAGGTTTTCTTTTAGTCTTTACTGCAGCAACAAAAAACACAATTTTTATTATATAAAAGGGTTACACACCCTATATAAAGCTTCAGCATCCTATATAATGTTAAAAATGTGGTGATAGATCTGCATTAAAAATTATAATAGACAATTTCAAAAGGTGTTTTAAACTTGTGGAGATTTTTTTAATCAAATGTAGTATCTATATTAAAGCTTTTGATAATTTTTGTATTGTTGCTTCAATGGTAACAAATTGGAATTGGGTAATGCTACAATGCCTCATTTAAATTATACAACCCTAAATTCTGCCATTGTTATTACCAATACATTGAATGGAAATGTGGCTTTGAAACATAAACTTAATGATTTCCATCATCAGCCTCGGCTTTTAGCAAGTTTGCTTGTTGAAATGAGCCATGAACGTCACTGAGAAGGCTCTCGGGTTGCATATTGCTGATAGATGGCAACATAAATTCATTGGCTGTTACTGTGAGAATGGGTAATGCCATTTACTGTGCATGAGCACAATGAGCATAGAAAGAGAACACCGAATATTTTTAAATACAATTAGAGCACATGTCCACATCCCTGGCAGTGTTGTGATGACAGTGGGTCTCAAAACAGCTTTTGGTATTGTGAACGAAAATTCTGCTGATTATTAACAGACTTTTCTGCCTACTAATTGGAGCCCTGCTCTTCACATTATCTTTGCTGTTCAACATTCCCCCCAAAAAAGTGTAAAAACGCTCATGGTGTAACTGCAGTCAGATTTTTGTATGAAGGAACCTGTGGATACATAATTGCCTTGGCTATTGCATATTTGGATTTTGATGACAATGACTATAAGTTCTATCATATGGTTCTTCAATAGGTCACTAAAGTTTCCCCTCGGTATCCAACCTATGCTGGCTTTGTGGGAAGAACGTGGTAGTATTCTGGTCATGCTCCCTGCTCCATCCAAGGTTTACAACCCACCACCACTTGTCAGGATCCACAGGCATGTGGTGGGTCGTAAACCTTTGCATGAGATAACTCAACCTGGTCCTAGAACGGATGGAGTACGACCAGAACACATGTGGCATACTACCACGTTCTTCCCACAATGTCAAACAAACTTCCAACACATTTCTTGAATCAAATAACTGCTGATATCACTGATCCTGTTCTGTATCTGGGACAACCTTAGAAGTTAACTAAATCATACATAGGTAATATTTATTTTGCTAAAAGTTTAGTAAATCCTAAATTGTCATTGGTTTTTTTATTAAAAAATCTACCACCCCATCCCCAATACCTTCCATGTTTTTCCCTTATCATGTGGGATCTAGGTCTTTTATAGTCTAGAATGGGGGTTCAGAAAACAAGGTAGGAAGGTTTTTCTTAGTCACCAAGAAATGCCTTAACAAATACCTTCAAACATGGCAGGATCACCTGATATTATTTAAATAAATGTATTGTATTTCAAAAAGCTGAAAATATGTTTTATAATTATATTACCATGCTAGGTTGAATTTAAATCTGGTGTAAAGGCTTAGTTCATCTAAATTATTATACTGAGTGAAAGGTAGTAGATCTAGTTTTCATTACAATCTGGTATGTGTTGCATACTGCAGCACAGGGATCTTCCAGATTTTGTTCCTGTATTTTTGGGTTTTTACCATCCACTTCTGTGTCCTATATCCTCCTGTTGTGTTGCCATTATATAAAAAATATTCTCCGAAATTATAATATAAACTCTACATTATATGTATCCATATCTCATGTTCTGTAATATTTCCCAAAAGTGCTGTATTTTTGGGGACTTCAAATGCCCCCTCTTGTGACGAATCATGTGACGAAAATCGTAGCAATGTAAACTTTCCCCATTCTGGTCATATAACAAAATGCATAGCTTAGGGGACAAGCGTTTAATGATAGGGGTGGGTATTTTTGTGGTCCCCTATCTTTTGGTTACTCAGTTGTTGTGTTGAGAAACACCAGATGGTGACATCAGCAGAATGTTAGCATCTGACGCATGGAAAAATTATGAAATATCAGTTTGTTCCTATATGCTTCTAAGAATGGTAAAGTAGAGGAGGAGATGATTGGATCAGTGGAAGAGCAAAGAGGGTAGTTGGGAAATGTGTGAATTAGTTACATTTAGGTAGATATGTAGATATAAAGATATTTAGGTAGGATACGAGCTAGGAAAAGATTGCCAACTCGAAATTAAATCTCAAAACCATTGGAACTCAATTCAGGTGTTGGTCAAAGAGAATGGTTCAGGTTAAGAGTAACATTATATTGGTATGAGTTAACCGGTTAAGTTAATACCCCCAATTCGCTAAGCAGCATTGTAAACTGACTAACTTGTATGTCTCCTTCTAATCTCTATCTTTTTGTTCTTGCCACTGTGAGTGGACATACATAAAGTCATTTATCCACTTACCCATTATATTACAACAAATCAATTGTGTTTGAAAGTCATCATCACACTAACCATGACTGGATCTCCAGTTTGCAATAATTCTCACTGTCACTCCCTTGGTTTAGACCACATCATCGCTCCCTTTCCTTCCCATCCATCTCTTTTACTTCTTGAAGTTTTATTTTATTTTTTATTTTTTTTACTGTCTTATTACTTTGAATTCTGTTGACTTTGACAAGAACCATGCAGGCAGAAAGATGATGATGAAGGGAAATGATTTTACGGTTTGATTATATAAACCATTATAAGCCAGACAGGACCATTAAAGACAGTATTTCTTAGGCAAGACCAGGTTTAACAAGAGAAAATTGCTGCCTTGCATTAGAAAGCTTTATGACAGATAAGTAACTGTTGATCAAACTGATTTAGATTTTTTTGAACTAAACAATAGCTTATGATCATTAACTTCAATATTTTGTTTATGTGTAGGTAATGCCAGTGACAGATGGGTTGGAAATGTGTGAATATTTAAAGTTAAAGCGTACATACCTAACAATATTTGTAATGGAATTGTGTGTGGCTGAATGCTGAATACATTTAGGTTGTATAATAATATATGATGTATTTTAATTTTTTTTCACTAACTAAAATTTTTAATTAATTTATTTTTTTTTATTCCACATTTTCACTTACCTTAATGGGAAGTACCCCTTCCATATCAGGAGATTAAATTTATTTTCCTCCAGATTGACCCACTATGTGACAGTACCTGCATAGTTCTTGCTTTACTGTCTTTTGGCAGAGCCAGTACAATAACAACAGTGATCCTCTAGACGGGTGGCATTTTCACTATTATGGACATTCTTGCATGATTATCATTGAGTTGGGAGGCCTTTTTCCACCAAGTCACAATAAATTCATTTTGTCAGGGGTTCCCTGGAACCAGAGATTTCTTGGGTAAAAAGATTGAGACGTGCTGCTACAGTCTATACAATCTTTCATCAGTTGATTAAAACTTCTGGAATATCAGCCATTCTAAGAGAAATTAGATTTATTGCTAACTATTCCTCAGAAATTGCACGTTAGCAGGCCAGTTCAGATTTCTTCATGTCTTCTTTATGATCTTTTTCAAATAAGATCAGCTGGGCAAATAAATGAAAGTCCACTATCTTTTTCTGAATTTAGCTTAAAGCTTTTCCTTCCTAAAACATGGGTGGGAGTCTTCCAAGAGGATGTCCACACTCCACCCAATTTCACGCTTAGGAAGACAAGGCCATTAGGGGGCGCTACGGGTTGAACGGGAGTGGTGTGAGAAGGGCCAAGTCGCAGAGTCTAAGCAGTAATCAGGTCTTCTCTAGAGCCTCCGATGGTGAGGATGTTATGCTGCAGGTTACTGCCGAGTTGCGGCCCTTGGGCACACCAGGGCGGGCAGGACAAAACACGGTACCAAATTACAAAGCTGAAGAATAGTCAAGGAAGGGCGGGGTCGAGGCAGGCAGCAAGCAAGAGAGGACAGGTCACAAGCCAAGGGTCAAATACCAGGGATCCAAGAGACAGACACCAGCGACACAGGGGCCACTGTGGACACAGGGAACACAGGAGACACTGGAAGCAACAGGAGGCACAGGTGACACAGGAACAGCACAAGGAAGTTGTTTGGGAACCAACACACTAGACAAGGAGTTAACACAGGAACTAGATTTAGGAAGCACTGAATTAGCCAACAGGTGTACAGGAACTAGCTCAACATATCTAGGGGGGTCGACACCAGTGGAGACACATTGCACAAACACTGAGTGCTGTGTCTGAGCTAGCTAAATAGTCAGGGATGATTAAGCTGTTTTCTGATTGGCAAGCATATTGAGCGAAACTGATAAAGCTTTTGATCAGAAGCATGTCCAGAGTCAAAACTGCCCACATTGCCCAGGACAGAGATGCCTGCTCTTTAGCGAGGAGGAGGTAAGTGTGACACCCAACTTAGAAGCTCAGCAGGTCTAAGCAGAGGAATCACAAAACTTCCATATAGGAGTACAACCCATCATCATCATGGGGAAAACTCGTCATGTGCAATCAAAACCATATTCTTGTAGTTCCACAGTTTATGTACAAAACCTAGGCTATTTTTTCTTAAGACCAAAACAACATCTGCCAAGGTGAAGCTGTTCTTTATGACTCATTAGCATGATCCCTATGTGCCTAATATGTTTTATACATGACAGTCACTAGTTCATGTATGACTTTTTCTGTTTGAGTGTCATCGTCTCATGACAAGTCATTCCAAGATGATGAATCTTTATCTTCAATTGAGCTTTAAAAAATAAAATATTTGGCTTTTTGTTAAGCTGACATTCTTTGAAAAGTTGTGTCTTGACCCCAAGAAGGACTTCTATGTGTATACCTGCATTGATGTAAATTGTTGTGAACAAAAGGATGGTAACACTGACCCAGGTTAGAAGCTGTAATATGTTTAATCATATAAGGATAGAGACTTGCCTATTGCATTTAAATAATATTCATATAGTCATGTTGATTCTTCTAGCATTTGGCAGAATACAGTAGGAATAAAGCTTTCCAAGTGAAAAAAAGGAGAACGCTCCCTAGGGACAAGTCTATAAAGTCTGAGATTGTCCCTTGAAACATTAGAAACAGTTGGCATCTGGTCTGAATGAGTCCCATGACAGATAAATGATGTGCTAGATTCAGCAGTTTTCAGACATTAAATAAAATGTGTTTCTACCAATAATATGCATACATCTCCCTATTTCCTACATACTGTGCTTTCTTAAAATTAAAGGGACTCTGTACCAGAACCTAATTGAAATATATATTTTTTTGTGTACACCCTATTACCTCCCTAGACATTTATTGTAATATTATATTTTGTATTAACGTATTACAAGCAGGGTAAAATGTGAGCATGTAACTATCTGACCTCTTGATAAAATATTTTTTCAAATAGGCGCAAAAGTGTGTGCTAATTTTGGGGACAGAACCTAAACCTATAGTGCATTTTCCAGGTATATGTATGTCTAATCAAGTTATTTTTCTGTTTTATGCTTTTTGTGACAATACTTTATATACACAATTGGTAGTTGCCACCTGTGGCCATGTACGGTGGCCCTATTTATAAAAAAGGGAATCAAACATTCCATCGTGGGAATCTTTCAGGTCCATGTGTTTTAATAGCAGTAATTGATTCCCACCAGGGAATAATTGAAGGGATGTCAGATTTCCTGTTTTATAATTAGAGCGCATAGTATCCTTAATTAATAATTGCTGCAGTGTTGTAATCCAGCAAAAATACAGACCAATGCACTAGTAGCTACCAATCAATTATTCTGACCGGGTTTATCTGATGTAAAGTAAAGCTATATTTATTGTTTTGAGTCGTTTCACTTTTTTGAGCACCCTCAGTAAAAACTTGGTTTCTTTTGTCAAGAGAGTGCTGCAGATAAGTGCTAAACTAGTTTCTCTAACTCTAGCCCGCATTACTACCCGCTTCTCCAGTGTTGATTAGTGAACCTGACTATCACAGTGATTACCAATGGTGAAGCATAAAGGATTGGGTGCACATTTTGAAAATAATTTGCCAGTACTCTATTTGCCTTACCAGTAATTAGTATTTTGTATTTACATATTGTAATATATCATATAGCAAGTATTGTGCTTAAAAATAACTTTAAGTAATGTAATCATAACATTTTGATTTATCATGGTGGTAAAGACAGAATGGGAGGCTTTAGGCTGCTCCCTTTGTGCATACCCAATATCAACATGTGCAGAAAAGGCTTTTCCAGGCGCTGAAATGAAAATGCCAATGTCATGCATGCGCAGTGAGATCGGCACTCTTTTTTTTTTTACTGTTACAGCAGGCTAAATCACCTGAACTTTCGCCTGAGCAGTGGAGATCAGGTTAGGTAGCCAGCAGAACAAAGATGTTGTTGCTCAGCGCTTTCAGAGGGCCAGGATAAAGGAGAATTCCAGGATGATGCAGGACTATTAAGGCCAGGTGGAGGAATTAAGGGCTCTGCTACAACAGATACAGATACAGTTCCATTTTAACCGATAACCAAAAAAGAGTTCCCCCAGCTAGTTGAGTCATCTAAGCCATCACTCTCACTCAAGAGCCTTTTTACTGCCTTATACTTTCTTTGACTACCTAAATAAAAAAAAAAGGACTTTTACAAACTAAAGGAGCTGAGTTCTCCCATAAAGGATGGAGTTATGTTTGTGCACTCGTGTCGGGGGACAATTGAAAGTATTCAGTGTTTTTTACAGTGAGTCTGGGCAATGTGCAGGGAGATGATGCTACTAAAAGAGTTTGTCTTTGGATCGAGTATTTATGAAGGCCATAGGGGTGCAGGGAAAATATATTGTTTTTTTTTATAATATTGCACATTCTAATTGGCTGCATTGTGTTTCTCAATAAACCATTATTATTGGTAAAGACCCAGTACACTTCACCATTGCCTTCTTACTTCCTCAGCAGCAATGTGTATTGAAGCAGTGTCCAGACAGGGGGGGTGGGGGGTAATTAATTGGTACATGTTAGACTGCTGGAGAGTCAGGCCGTTGCAATGTGTAGAGAGCAGCAGTTTGGCTGCCCTATGTGCTTCAAGACATAAAAAAAAAACACACACACACACACACTCTGTATATACACCCTGACTGCTTTCTAGTAATAAACAAGGAGAGTTCAAATGGGATTTAACTTCTTTATAGAACCTTTGAAAATGATATTATTTAAAATAGGGAAATGTGACAATCACATTCCCATGTTTATTGTATTTTAGCTCTGTGTTTGCTTCTGTAGAGCGAGACTGGGCTGAGCTATCCTTCTGTTTGGAATGTGTCGGTCCAGCCGACTTTCTAGCGTTATTAGTATTCAGCTGGCAGCAAAGCTTGGGATGGGATTTTGTTTGTTTATTTATTTATTTATTTTGCGTGTGTGTCCATAACCAGAGGGAACAATCACGCTGAAACCGTTTTCCGGCTATAAACCAGCGAACGTAATTGGTTTTAATTTTAATTTTTGTAATGGCTTTAAATTAATAGGAGCAGCTGCTGTCACAGTGTGTGGGTGTCCTTTTTCCAGAAGGCATAAGAGCTAGGGAAAAAAAATATAATAATAAAGAAGAAGAAAAGTAAATAGTGGAGGACGATAAAGGTTAATTCAAGAACTAAGCGATGCGTTCAGCTTTGAAGACACACAGGAAGGAAGATCCAGGACGGAGATGCCCACCCCACCAATTCCAGGATAAGATATAAATCTTATTAGGCTTCAATATGCTGCTGGTATCAGAGAACTAAACTCTCTGTCTCCCCATGACTCACTTAAATAGATTAGTGGTAACATAGGGCTAAGGAAGATAAGAATAGATTAGCAGAAAAAGGAATCCTAATGTCATTATTTTTAGGAGATGAAGTTTGGATAGGGATGCCTGGGATCCTGGAATTAACCCTCTGCCCGATATAGACATCTACTAGAAAGTGTAAATTATATATTTTTATTGCTCACCAACAATAGATTTATGATGCAGCCATCAAAGCACAAGATTAGCCTGAATCTGCACCCCTGACTTTTTTTTCTATATAGTGGAGCAACCAAGAGGTATGATTCCTGCTTGGGACTTTCTAGCTCCCAGAGTAGTTGCATGGCACTGGGAATTCCGGCGCTTGAGTTAGAGGTCACGAGAATCCACCTAATAACTTCCAATAGAAGTCTCACATCCTTGTTTCTCTATAGCAGACTTTTGTGACCATAAAATGACTAGGGTTCCATGAAACCCTGGTTGAGAAACACTGCTCTATAGTCATGTAATGACTTGCAAATGATATTTGCTTGAAAGTACTTTACAAATACCCATTTCTCTTGGTGAAAATGCTGATTCCTGTCTTATCACTGCAGTAGTGTGTGTTGTTAGAGCTCAGTAACAGCTGCACCCTTCAGCGTGTTTGCATCCAGACTTTTATTGCAGAGGAAGAGATGGTATATCAAACCAGCTGTGGTATTGTGGTTAAGTGGTGCCTATTGGAACACGCAGTTCTTTTTATAATCCCTGATTAATTGCTGTAATGGGGAAGTGGAGGTAGGACACAAAAACATAGGTTGTTGGTAAAAAGTCTGTGACTGCATACACATTAGAGTTCATTTGAGTTTTAACTTTCCAGGAGCCACACAGTCCTGAAATACGAGTTAAGCTAATAATTCAATTCACTAAATTCAGTTTGGGTAGGGTAAAAACATGAAATGTTGCTTTACTATAACAGTGAGCAACACATTACTGACATCACTTGGTGACATTCCCCACACTAGCTTCACATTATCCATCAATGCCAAGCTAGTATGGGCAGTGCTAGAGTGCCAAACACTATGGATTAAAATGGTTAAAAACTATAACTGGTAGCATTAGCTCAACTAAAACTCAATGTCAGAATGACACAGACATTATTATTATTATTATTATTAAACAGGATTTATATAGCGCCAACATATTACGCAGCGCTGTACATTAAATAGGGATTGCAAATGACAGACTAATACAGACAGTGATACAGGAGGAGAGGACCCTGCCCCGAAGAGCTTACAATCTAGTAGCATCCATTGTGGAAGATTTTTCCTTCTCCAAGAGGTTCACTTTGTCGTTTCTGAAATGCAAGGAATGTACGGAATGTGCTGTCTTTGTTGGATTATTGCTATTTTGCTCTTTTAGTTATCAAAGAACCTTGTTGCACTTGCAACTTTAAAGTGCTAAAATTCTATTGCAATACTAATAAAAACTTTAGTCTGGTATAGGTAACTTTTAAAAGAAACCTGTACTGAAAGAAAAATAAAGTCTGATCTCTCTATATGTACCTGAAATCAGACGGTGAAGAGGTACTTCGTGCATAAGAAGTACAATAAAAATCTTATTTCTGACATGTATTCTTCCTAAAAAATAGAAAGGCCTCGGCATTCCTGTGCTTTGATTCTGATAGCTGTATACAGGTAGTCCCCGGGTTACATACGAGATAGGGACTGTAGGTTTGTTCTTAAGTTGAATTTCTATGTAAGTCGGAACAGGTACATTATTTTATTAAATGCAATTAGGACAGATGTTTGTCTCAACATAATATTAGGCAGCGTGGCTTCAGTTACTGTACAAAATTCTCACCGTGAGATAATCACAAACAAATCAAACAAAAAAGTCTTTATGGACCCTAGACATTCATATCAAAGCTGTGCTTTGATATGCAAAAAAAAAACAACTGCAGAGTTGGTCTTGGTCATTAAAGAGTTACAAGAGGTTGCAGAAAGAGCTCAGTCCTTAAGATCACCAACAACCTCAGCTGTGTTTAGCAAAAGATTTTTTATCTGCAAGTCATGCAAACCACCCCCTCCAAGCCTTTGTCCTGCACAGGAACGAGCAGGGAAGCCCCGTTCGTATCTAGGAGTCGTCCATATGTCGGATGTCCTTAACCCGGGGACTACCTGTATCTACAATTCATGCAAAGCCATGCTACCTATGACTGCTAGTCCCAGAAGCGTTGGAGATGGGTTAAGTGATATCAGTACTGTGCTGTTCTTTGTTTTCCTTGTTGGAGAGAAAGCTGTATTTAATGCTCTGCAATGCAATAACCTTTTGCTTTTTTTTGTGGAACTGATGCCTCCCTTAATTTTTTTTATTCTTAACCCATAGATAACCTTATTCCAATGGACAGATCACCAGTCATTAGGATGGCAGTTCTACCATAAAAATGCAAAGCCCTGTTTCTTAATAGAGATAGAAATCAGAATAACAAGGCATAGTACGTTAGTAATTGGGAAAAGATCGGCTTCAGGAGGTCAGAGGCCTATCCTACCTGTTCTTTTTTTGGACACAAACTCACCAGTTATTAAACCAGTTATTAACTTTGTTAATAACCAATGTTTCAATATCCTCTCTCTCTATTATGTTTTGTATTGTTGTTGGTGTGCTAGTGGGAAGTATACATCCTATATGATGTGTTAGGTAGATCAGGAAGCAAAGGGTAATTTCCCCAACAGGAACAGAGACAGTATTAAAAACAGTTTGTCTGATTGAATGGGGTAGGGTTAGAACATAGTAATTTTTGCCTTTTGCATTTCAGGCAAGGGGTTAATGCAGAAAAGGACAGGAAATGCCCATTCTGCCATAACTGCTCTCAGTGTGTTGCATGGCAAACTTGGTGCATGCAACTGGTTGCCAGTGAAACCTGATATTTATGGCTTCCCTTGCACGTGCTAGAACCCATTCAGGTAGGTACAATATCCCGGCTTGGCTAATCAAGATGGTTGAAGATTGTGTTCAGGAAGTAAAGAGGAAGGAAGATGGCGGCTCCCTGCAATGGAACTGACCACAATTCGATTACACAATTTTCTTAACAACTTTTACAAATAAGGGTAATATATTAGGGATATATATTAAGGATAATATATATATTGTTAGATATGTAACATATAGAAAGAAGTAAACTATAAATACACATTAGATAGACATTTAAGAAAAGGATATTAGTGGAAAATTGGGACAACACTGCATAAAAGCTGCAAACATATTTTAGCCTTTCAAGTGCATACTATCCTCAGTTTTTTATTTCCCCCTGTAGTCTAGTGTTTAGTAACACTCTAGTTTTCCTATGAATAAATTAGTTTTACTTTACTTTACTCTTTACATGGAAGTCCATAAGAGACTAGTTATGACATTGAAGAGGAGAAAATGGTTTCGAGTCATGGTAGAAGAATATTGGAGCCAGATGGCCGCAGAACCAGTCTCGGACACATTAGCCAGAGGCAGGGGGAAAGCCGGTGTCATGATGAGTAATAAAACAGATGTTTAACTTCTGCAATGAAAGGTAAAATACACTAAAGGCAAAGGTCTTTGAGTTTCTAAAAGGCAGGAGGATTCTCAAGCTTCCTAATTGGAATAGTTTGAAAAGACCTTTTTATGAAATGAAGAGCAAGAGACACTTCTAATATTGGTACGGCAAGTCATTGTAACTATAAAGAGTTACTTACTAGATAAACTCAATGTATGTAAGCTCTACAAATGAGCTTTTCTTTTTAGCGTTACCTTTTGGTCTGGGATCTATACCATTCACAGGGTTTATTATATAGGTTATATAGGTTTGTTATATACCTGTTGACCAGTCCTTGTGGCCCCCCAGTTCTTATCCTAAGCCACATACACATGTCAGATGATCAACGCCCAAGATGAATGGTCATACTTGTCTTGAGCAAAAATCTGTCATACAGAGTACCCCAATGTTGTCTCCAATCCACTGTGGCGGATTGATGAGCAACTGATCAGAAATGATCACTGTTCACTCCTATGGAGGGGGGCACAAAAGGGTGCCGTTCACTCGCCTGCCTTCCTCCCTCCAATCTCTAGTACTGGGGACTGAATAAGAATATTCTGGTACTTTTGGTAGTTCATTATAAAATACATTTTTTAATTCTTTTATATATTATATATGGATCAAATTGTGTTTTTATATCTGCCTGGAGTGTAACTTTGAAGCAAGTAGCACCACTCCGTGTACTGCGGCTGCTCCCCACCTTTGTGTAGGTAGGACTGTTTCTGTGAGCTCAGCTCTACATGGACAGATAAATGGAAAGCGTGGGACAGAATTAAAATGTTCACTGCCAATTTTCTAAACCAATATTTACATTCAGTAGACGACGGGGTTACAACCTGCATATCCCCAGTCATGCTGGAGAAACACCTGATCTGCTGACTCAGAGGAGTGCTTGCCTGGTTATTTAAACACATAAAAAAAATTCAATATAAAAAAAATATTCTTTATTCAGCAGCTCTAAGCATTTCATTTTAGCTGAGCAGGAATCATGCTTGTAAAAAGCGTTGCCTTTTATAGGTCATTTATAATGCTTTCACCGTGTTGCATGCAAAAGCCATTTATAGAAAAAACACACACTTTATTTAAGTGGTTTATTAATGTAAAAATATGAAAGTGATAATTACACTTAATTGTGTTATTTTTATTACTCTTATCCTATAAATGTTTTCCTTGGTAAATGCATATTACCTATACATTTGTTCATGGAGGTTTTTTTAATGAGTTGTGGAAAATAAAGTCTACCTGTAGTCTTCCTAGCTGCTGTACAATGTTGCAAATTTTCTCGATTTCATTAATTTACATTGATGAATATGCAAATTTATTTGGAAAGCCCCAAACATTAAAACAGAACTAAAAACAGTTGACACTCACCTGTCCCTGTGCTGTCATCGGTTCCACAATCTACGTCCTTCTTCTCTTTCTGTTTCCAATATTCTGCCATCCTGATTGGCCCGAGCTGGTGTGCAGAAGTTAATTCGGTCCCGGGCAGGGCTGTAGTGGGGCAGTAACTGGTGGGAATGCCGTACCCTCACTTTTTTTGGGAATGGGCACACATGCCCACTTTTACTTTGCAAACAATTCTTTGGTGGTCATTGGCTCTGGCCCCCGCTGGGGAGGGAGGTGCACCATCCAGAACTGCCGACCACGTCTCCCGTATGGAATTGCAGGCTCAGGGTGGTGGGCGAGTTGTCTCCCTGAACACAACCCGCACACTGCCTGTTCACTTTATGTAAAAATAAGCCCTGTCTAATGCCACATTTTTAAAGTCGAACTTTAGTCGGCAAACTTGCTGATGGTTAGAGGGCTATAATAACATTTCTTGCATGAAAACATTTTTAAAAAACATTTTCTGTAAATCAAACCTAAAGTGGAACTTTCAGAAAAAAAAGCCTTTATTTGTGGAAAGCTATTGATCCCTCTGCAATCCTTATTCAGTCAGTCTCCCATCTTCCTTCTTCTTCTAGGAGTGGATTGGAGACGCAAGATCAGGTGGTGCGCCATACTGTAAATGTGACAAAAAAACATGCTGATCTTACTGCACATGCAATTTGTAACATTCTCTCCACTGACCAGCAATGTAGGAGTCATTCTTCCCACTGACCACCACACTAATGTATTGCAAGTTGTGGATATAGTAATTATAGCAGGAGTTCCCTGAAGACCTGAAAGTTACTTCAATGGTTCCCCCATAAAAAGATCAAGAAAGGCCGATCTGACAATAATACAGGATCTGCATTAACATTATGAAATGCTAAGTTGCTGAGAATTGTCTAAGTTGTCTGATGATGACTTTTTGACCAGATCCCCTTAGGGTCTCACCCATTAGAAGCTGGCAGGAATATAGAAAATTATTGTATCTTATTCTTTTCTTTGCAGGCAAAGGCTGCCCTCCAAAAATGTGTACTATTATCGTTGCCCAGATCATCGAAAAAATTATGTCATGTCATTTGCATTCTGCTTTGACCGGGAGGATGAGGTATACCAGTTTGCTTACTGTTACCCCTACACCTACACCCGCTTGCAACACTACTTGGAGAACCTCGATAAGCAAAGGTTGGATTATGTCCACCGGGAACTGCTTGGTCTTAGTGTGGTAAGTGTTCATTTTTATTTATACACCTTTTACAGATACATACAGATAATAATATCATGGTAGTAGGAATAATCCTATATTTCTATTTCAATTAGATTTTTTAGATCATATAATATATCCACACTACATTATGCAACCAATAAACCAGTGGACTACTCTTTGACAGACTTCCTTTACCCCTTTTATGTGTACAGTAGGGCTCACTGAAGACTAGATGTCTAGGCCATTTAGCAGTATTACTTTGCAGCAATAAATGTAAATATAATCCTAACAGATATTTTTTTATAGGCTTATAAAAACACATTCACTATACAGTATGTATAGCATGTATACAGTATATATTATTTTACTGCTATAATTGTATCAGCTAGTTACAGTATTAAACAGAGACACACTGCCACCTACAGGCTACAGTGTGATCTGCAAGATGTAACAATTTTTTTCTGATTAAAGACTGCAGCTTGCATGTCATAGCCTTTATGGTGATTGCATGATCTGGAATGAATCTGACTGATGTTAGATTGTTAGTACGAACCAATACTATTAGGGTCAGCAAGGCAAATAGTAAGGGGCAATAAAAAGATGTTGGGGGCTTTCTTCTTTTTCTTAATAATAAAATGTAAATACTCTTCTTTTGGGCTGGAACTATATTTACAAAGTTTAGGGCTGTATACCAGGATTTAGCCTAATGTTGAGGGTACTGGTGTAGTAAAGTGGGTAAGAACTGATGAGATATTGTGAAGAACAGACTAAAAGTGGGCATCTGCATGTGCAAGTACAACACATTGTGGAAGCTTTGCCTATGGTGGAGGCAACGATGGTGGACAAGTGTCACAAGTGTTCATGTATGTAAAGCACTATTGTTGAGCAAAGTAGTTGTTTTGTCATTGGTTTGATATTATTGCATTCAGCCAAAAAATGATTTACCATGGTTGCTGCTCCATTTCTTCCTGCATTGCCTTATTGAGTGAGCTTGAAAGCCCTTTACTTTCCTATAATATAATATTTGTCCTATATAACAAAGAAATCAGGCTTTATCCCTGTTTTATTGTAGATTTGCTGCAGACAAAAAATGTTTGATGCCTTGTAACTATATGATACCGATAATGAGTGGTGCCGATAACACAGCACATCACTCGGATTTCTACATTTTCTTACATTACCATGGCAGAATCTTTGTGCATTTTGCTTCTTGACTAAAAGTATTTAAAATGATAATAGATAATTATATTGCACTTCTGTCTACATGTGTGCTGCTGATTGTGTGGTGACAAGCACTGTCAAAATGGTAACAGCTCAGACAAAGCAATCAGAACATGTGTTATTGTATAAAGAAGAATGAGGGGAACTAGATATTCACCTCCCTTTCCTCCTGACGTTGTCACAGATGCTGGCAATGCGTTGAGGAATTTGATGTGTTCTGCTGTCACCACTCCAAAGAAGACTGAATGAGCTTCTGATCTGCTGGGAGACCAATTCCGTCAGCTGTATTTAGGACAGGAGCTCTATATAAGGTCAATGTATAGCAGAAACTTTCCCTAACATATTGGATGTAGTACGGAAGGGGTAAAACCCCTGTTGGGTCTCGGGATCTGTTTCACCTAGGAAGTCTCCCAAACATGACATGATGTACCCTAAAAAATCAAATTATTTCTGTTTAGTTACCAGCTCAAAATTTTCCATCACTTTTATTCCCAATGACCATGGCCAATAGCAAAAATAGAGGGGTAAAAGTAAGTCTTCTTATCAAGGAATCAAAAAGAAAATTACCAGTGATTCCAATTCCTTTTAAATTTCTCCAAAATCAAAAAATAAAAATGAGCCATACATACATTTTGAAGTTAATGTGTGCTAAGAGAAATATTGAAAGTGCAATAGGTGTAACTCCTGTACAAAACTGCTAGATTAGAGAATATATATATAAAGAGGGAGGGTAAAATCACTGATTAGTAAAATATTGATCTTCTTATACTAGACATTGGTCATTGAGTGAAAAACGTACAACTGGTGTGAAACTGGCTAGTAAGCTCTGTGTACTGGAGGTGCAATCACACTACTGGCTTGGATACTAGGGGGTCAGCTGGATACAGGGGGCTGGTAAAATCTCACTGGGGAAAGACCAATGTGCGTACTAGTGGTAGGATCTTACTAGAGTGGAAGATAAATGTGGGTACAGGGGTGATCCCACTAGGGGGAAGACCCATGTGTGTACTAGGGGTGGAATTTCATAGGGGGAATACAGTTGTGTGCACTTGGGGTGGTAAGACCAATGTATGCATGAGTGTGAGATCTTATTGGCCAGGGGGGACCAATGTGTATAATGGGGGTGTGATCTTACTGGGGGAGATAACCAATGTGTGCACTTGGTGTGGGATCTTATCAGATAGGGGGAGGCAATGGGTGTGGGATCTTATTGGAGAAGGGGGGGCCAATATATGTACAGGAAGTAGGATATAACTGGGGGAGGACCAAAGTGCATACGGTGGTTAAGTTCCCACTGTTACAGTATACTATGCTTATTGAATTTACTGGACAAACAATTCCTCAGTAACCAAAGGAATGTGATAACCCAGATTTAAGACTATATTGGATAGGAAGAGTAGAAAAGGAATAAATATAGGGTAGAGTAGGTTAGGATATAAACTAGAGAGATTTGATTTATTTATTTGTTTAAATATACACCATCATGGTAAAGAACTGAGATTGCATTACTCAAGGGAGAATATTTTCACCAAACAACTTTTACAGAACATTTCCAAAAATGTAGATCTAAAACTTGATGGCATTTAGTTTGCTATTTATTGTATTTCTCAAGGAATTTTCGTATTTTTCCCATCTTATTTTACATCTTAAGCTGCGTACACACTTCCAATAATTATCGTTTGGAAACGAACAACAAACGACCAATCGGCCAAAAATCGTTCACAAAAAGGTGACCAACAACTGACCAACGACGCCGACGTATGAGGATTGTCATTGGAAATGAACGAGCGTAACTGCGAAACTGATTGGTCGATTATCGTTCACTATCTATGGTGTACAGTCGTTCAGTGATAGTGCATGTTTCTGCAATACTCTTTCTCCTCTACATGCTACTTCCTGCATCGTTCAAAAGTTTGTATCGAGCATGTGTACACTATTGGTGGATTATATTTGAGCGGTCGTATTGTTACAGCATGTACAGGATTGTGCACAATACGATTGTTCAAGTACAATCATGCATAATCGTTGATCAGTCGTAATCGTTCGTTTTCTAAAGATAATTATTGGAAGTGTGTACCTAGCTTAAGTGTGGCTCCTCTAGCGTCTTTCAACTACTTCCTGTCTACATGCACTTTTCCCAGCATCAGTTGCACATCATTACTCTGGACTAGCTTCCTATTTCATAAAATGGTGGAACATTTGTGCACAATGTGTGTTGATGTGGCTTCTTGTAATCATCATTAGGACATATGTGACATGGTGACAACACATAGAAGCAAATGGAAGATAGTTGTCAGACCATTACAAGAATTGCCTTAATATTGACATCTGTGGCAGGGTCACCGATTAATCCTATAATAAAGTTGCAGATTTATAAGATATTGGAAACAACTTTAAATGTTAAAGCTTATGAATATTTATTGAATTACAAAGTAAATTATTGATTTACCTTGAAGTCTAAAATTTGATATTGTGAAGCCCCACCCCCACTGTTTATGGGGCCCATAAGACCACACCCATTTTGTTAAACCTAGCTCTTTAGGGGATCTTTGACTGCAAATAGTAAAAAAAGGAAGCCGCGTACCTTGTAGCACAATGTGCATAATAAAGAATGTTCTGTGTAAACTTAAAATGATTATATACATCTTTAAAATCAAATCTTTGATTATCAGTGAACTATTTCATCTCTTGAAAAGGTTTCATTAAACTGAAGCAGTTTCTTGGTTGATGTATGTGTTTCCCAGGGGAAATCAGCTCGCAGTGCAAAGCATTTCATTTAGGTTCTCCGACTTAACTTTCTGCCACACAACAGAGAACTAGTATAACCCTACGGGCTTAATGTGCATGGCAGTCCATTTAATCAGCATGAATGGCACACCGTTATTATGACCTTAGGCTCACACACATTCATACTGGCAAGTGCAATCATTGGACCAGGCTACGTTGATTTTGCAGATTCTCATTCATGTCACGATTTCTTTAACCAATATGCTGTTGAGTTACAGGAATGTACCATTATTTTATTTTAAAGAAACCATTCAATCCAAATGACAAAATACAATTTGTGGAATTATAAGACACTGTCTGTATACATTTTATTTTACTGCCTCCCGAAACATTCCTGAATATTGTCCATTAAGGTTCTCATTTATCTAGCTAGTTGTATATCTGGTCATTGTTATTCACGTTTAACTGGACTTGTTCTTATAATATTGAAAATGTTTGGCAGCCAATTTAAGCTGCTTCATAAGTTCCAAGAACTGAGACTCTTTCCTTGGACACAGACTACATTGCCTGCCGCCTGTCACCGCACCAGCTTTCCTCCTCAGGTAGGGTGACCCTTGGGGGTCGCAACCTGGTGACCCCCAGAACCTGGTTGCCCCTAGGCTACTGGCCCCTTGTGGGGTGCCCTGGTAAAGACCTGGTGTCATCTCAGGTAATCCCATGCTGGTTTGCTGGATAACCCAGGTTCTCTCATTATAGTCTATCTTCTCCTGTCTCCATCAGCAAACCTGGAATGGATTTCCTAAAAGTCATTATCTGTTTCCTAGCAAATATTTTCAATTCTGGACCAGATCCATTTTAGGTTTGCTGGATTTCCCAGTTTCACTGATGAAAGTATATTCTCTCTAACCTTGAAGAGCTTTAATAAATCAGGGCCAATAAATCTCTCTTTAACCAATTGCCATTAGCCACTTTGCCACTCTCTTCCCACTCTATGGTTAAGTTCAAGCCTTTGTAGAATTTCCTGTTCTTCTGGTATGGGGAAGCAAAGGACCCTACTTTTATGGTGTAGTTCACTAGCTATATGTTAGTGTCACCTGGCCTGAACCCAGTGATGCAAGGGAATGGAGCAATATATAGGGTAGAGTATAAACCGTGCAAAAGCTCTGTTTCCATCCAACACAAAGAATATGCAAGGTTTGACATTCAGCTCTGGTGATGCTGTTATAAGAAATATGCCTCCAACATTTTATAGAAATGTTGAGAGTTTTGAAACCTCTTTCTTCACCAGTCAGTTGGGCATTGAATCTGTCCACTGCAATGATGGGCCAAGTAGATGATCTGGAGGGTGGGGTGGGATCACACTGGTAGGATGAGTTGGAATCCGTGTTTGATTTGGGAGTAGATAAAAGTAGCCTTGGTGTCTATATTGTAATAATTTAATCAGTTTAGCTTGTTTTTAAAATGATGGATGTACTTTAAAGTGGATATGTTGCATGTCATGTCAGCATGCCAGTACGCTACAGTGGTAATATTTGATTGGTGTTTATATAGTTGCATGTCTTTATAGTTCCAATCCTTCAGACATTATTAAATATTCATAAGTCGATAACTGACTCACACAGATTATACACTTACTGTGCTTCTAAGAGCCTTGATTTAGCAAAACATGTTACCCCTTTGTTCTTCCTCTACCACTCGTTACATTTCTTCTTGAGTTGTAAGATCATGAAAATTGGTGATCATTTACATACTGTGGGGCATGATCAAAAAAGCAGAAATAAAGCTGACGTAGCGTTTTTTCTAAATGGGAAGTTTTGACCTTTGGGTAAGTGTACCTAATGACCCCGCTCTAATGCCAATCTGGAGATTTGGATCCCTTTTTAATTTTACTAAATGTTTGATTAAAGCAAGATTTATTCATTAGTATCTAGTGCCTTAACATTTACATTTTCAGGACCATTTGGTGATGGAAACGGATACATTTTCCAAAAAAAAAAACACAGAACTTAATGTATGAAAAGATCCCAGAATCCCTTTCTTTAATTCTCTCTAGAATCTTGATCTTGGTTGTATTTTTTGTACATTGTATTAATTTTCCATTATTACAACAAACATCTATTGCTTTTAGATCTGTTGTTCGTATAATATCCCATATCTCAGAGTTGTAAGACCACCAGTGAGAATTTCAGACTATAAAAAGCAATCAAACCCCTATTTTACATATAAGGAAGGAACAGATTCATGTCAATGTCTAATCATAAGAAACGAGTTTCAAAATAGAAACATATAAAATAAATGAACAAGTTAATATTTTCTGCAATGCTTTATTACTTGCTAGTTTCCAATTGGTAACATCTCAGCTCAATGATCCATTTAAGGACCATTACTAGTCAGATTAGGCAGAGCAATGAAGTGCCAAGATAGTACCTGATGGGAATATAAATTTGCCCCTGGATGTTACTGACTACTAAAAACATACATCATCATTGAGTCCTGTGTTCCCAGCTTCTTCTCTGTTTTGTTTCTCATTTTTCAACTCTTGACAAGCTTCACAGCTTTTAAAGGGCAACTCCAGTTGAGAAGTTTAATTCACAATCAAATAAATAAAAACTGTTAATTACAAAACATCTAAAATGCATGTGCGATCCCATATAGTGTAAGCAGGGTAATACCATTTTGTGCAGGGTACGTGCCAGTTTTTTAGACATGCCAGAGCTATATTATCTCCCAGTTGAGTTCATATGTTCCTACCTCAAAATAAAGCCTTTACCTAATTATGAAGATTTTGTTACCTCCGATTGTTCTTTTTGCACTGCCTGGCCAAAAACAAGCCCCCAAGCATATGGGGGCAGTGTTATGACCTGAGATTTCTTCAGTTGGTCAGGTCTAGGTTTACCAACATTTGCCAAAAAAATAAGGTCAGATGACTACTTGAAGATTTTTTCTTCCCTAATGGCAAGGCTATATTCAAAGATGGCAATGCCAGGATTCATTGGACTCAAACTGTGATTAGTTCAGAGATCATGGGATATCCTCTTCACACATAGATTGGCACCACGAAGTCCAGATTTTACCCTATTGAGAATCTTTGGGATGTGCTGGAGAAGACATTAGGCTGTAGTCATCAATACAAGATCTTGGTGAAAATGATTGCAACTCCAGGTGGTAATAATTGTTGTGACATTGCATAAGCTTATCAAAACAATACCACACAGAATTTAAAAATGATTGAAGGCAATCTAATTTATTTTTAGAGTGTGTGACTTTTTGGTCAGTCTGTCTAGATTGTCACATGGATCTGTGCTCTGTTCAGACACAAAATGAAGATGAACCTCCGTTCATTACAGAAAAGACTGAAGATCCTCTAATACAGGGGTCCGTAACCTTTTGGAGCTTGCGGACCACTGAATCTACGGACTCCAGACATCACATGCGTGGTCCGGAGACATGTGTCACTCAAAGGAGAAAAAACCTTCTCCCTGAGTGATGTCATAATGCCAGAACCTGCCCACTCTCCAATCGCAGGTCTGAGCCTGCGATGGGAGAATGGGCGGGTTGTAATGGGCCTGATTTATGAAAGCTCTCCAAGGCTGGAGAGGATACACTTTCATCAGTGAAGCTGGGTGATCCAGCAAACCTGGAATAGATCTGGTCCAGGGTTTAAAACATTAGCTAGCAAAAGTGATTTCAAGAAATCCATTCTAGGATTGCTGGATCACCCAGATTCACTAATGAAAGTGTATCTTTTCCAGCCTTGGAGAGCATTAATAAAGCAGACCCAATGATGTTAATTTAATAAATGAATATAGATGTTTTACACAGCAAAGTGGATTATTCTTTTAAAAGTTATATTTCACTTAACTAAATGAAACCAAGGTCTACTGACTTCAACCATCCAATCATGCTCAAGGAAAAATCCTGTTTTTTGCTAATTTTTTTGCCTATCATTGGTCTTGCAAAGTGAACTATCCTCTCATTCAGTAGGCTAGGTAAATATTTTATAATTTATAATGATAATTCACCCTATTACAAGAACAGCCTAAATTCCTTTAATGTAACATCAAGCAATTGGCAGGACAGCCCGTCAGGCTCCAGGTCACCTTTTTCCCCTAACTCTCAAACTCTCTTAATATATGGTCTCTCATGTTTTAAAATCTCTGTGTGACGGCAATCATAGGAACGATCAACTGCTGTGATTCCTAATTATTTTCATTGAAATATATTTACTGATAGATGAACATATATTTACATATTTTAATTCTGTTTGATGATGATTTTGATTATCAGCCACATAAATTTCAATTGATCAGCCTTTTTATTAGAGTGATTTTTTTACAGTGTCTTAGTTTTTTGGATGTGATTTATTAGAGATCAGTGCTGCATTTATTTGAAATTTTAATTTGTAGTTTATTCTGATTTTGTTCCTTTCCTTATTCCTTTTTCCACCCCTCATCAACATTCTAATGCAATAATTGAATAAAATCTTTAGCAACCAGTGACAATAACAGTGTCTGAGCTTCTGTATGCGTGGATAATGGCCAGGGCCAGTAAGGTGCTGTGCATACAATAAAACAGGACCCTGTATTAATGCTCAAATGTAATGATAAACCTCTTCTATTGAAATAACTCAAATATGGCTAATGGTGCAGGTCATATTAAGGGCCAAATTAGGCGCATTGCCCTCTAGCCAGGTAGTGAAGCAGACACTGTCTTATTTGGTGCAGCTTCTAATACACAGAAGCTCACAGTGTGCAGTGAAATCAGAGTAAGCTGTTTCAGTACAAGAGAGGAGTCTGTAAAGTGCATCTATCTATCTATTATTTGACCTCCGTAGCTGTTTTTACTTTAAAGGTATGTGTTCTCAAAGAATCTGTGAGATCCTGTGCATGATCTGGGCACAGGTTTACTTTAAGAATAATATTTTTAGAATTTTTCTCTGACACTTGCTACATTTCATGTCAAGAATTGGGTATCTAACATTAGTTATACATTGCCATATTGGTGTTTACTGCTTGGAAGTAGTTTTTTTCTTGAGGAGGGGCTATATCATATGACTTTTATACATCTTATTCTACTGGGTATGGAATGGAAAGATGTTTTATGCAAAGGGGTTAAGATAAGATAAGATGTAGCATTCTCACTTTTAACTCCAGCCTTCAATTGTGTTTTGCAGCCGTTCTCAATCCTTTTACTCCAAAAGAACCCTTGGGTCTCAGAAGTAAAAATTCACTTACAGTTATATTCACAAATGAACCCCATTTACTGTGTCGGCCAAAATGCTGCCCTTATATGCAGCTAAATGATCACTAATGTCATTCTACTGGTTCCAACAAATGCTGATGAACCCAGAACTATGCAGGCACCATCAGGTGACAGGTCCATCAACTAAAGCTCAAGGAACCCCTACCAACTATTCCAAGAATCCTAGGGTTCAATGGAACTCGCTTTGAGAATGGTTGGTGTATTATAGAGAAAACATAATGCAGAAAACATAACAAGGCCACCAGCCATGATCTGCCTGTGGTCCCTAGGTAAGCACAAAGACAAGTTATGATGTCACTGGGTCTAAAATAAAATATTATTTTAGTTAGTAAGTTGCTTACACACATTAAATTGGCAAAAATAACTACAGATCAAGATTTGAGCGTTATAGAACCCCCTCCCGCCATCTTCAGTAAGGTGGAATTTTAGCTACCATCTTCCTGAAAAGCAGCTGCTTCAGCAGGGGAAGTTCAAACCTCCAAGCTCATCACCGTTAAACACAAAAGTGATCCTGAGCAGGTGTGACAAACAGCAAGGAGACACATCTGGTACGGCTAGAGTTCATTTTGTGCTTCCATCGAGCTAAGACCTAGAATGCTGTGATGACGGCTACTGTTTTATCGCATCAGCTGCACCTTTTGCAGTCTGATCTGTCTGAATAAACTAGACTCTCCTCCTTTTTTAAATCTAAGTATATTTATGGAGAAGTGTCCCCAATTTTATGAAGAAATCCATGTGAAACATTACACGCTATCAGATTTTAGTATTCAGCAGAAATCTGTTCTCAGGGTCCACACAAGACTGCTCAAGTAAGCATTTTTAATGCAAAGTAAAGGTCACATTGCTAGAGTCTGCTTTCATTAATCCTTTGTGCCCTTAAAGCAGATAGGATTGTAGCAGGAGGAAAAAAATGATTAAAAATGAAAGCCCTTGAAATTCATGAAAGAGAACAGTTTAAATGTTTTTCGGTCTGAGTGCTTAATTTTAACAGCTGGGCCGTTTAGCACTTTATTTTTTCTCACTGTACAATCTTTATGACTGCATTGCACACTGTTTGTAGGGATTTTTGCTGTTTGTTAATGTTGGTTGTGTTATGCTGTAGGGAATAATTACAAGGGATGCAGAAGGGACAAATGCTGCCATGCCCATGAGGTCAGAAGGCCCATCAATAACTCTGCTTCTTCCTAATATACCAGTTGTATGTTCGCATTATGTTATTACTAATATAAAGCATTTTAGCATTTGAACATCTACTAGGCTGTATTATGAATCACATTGGACCATGATATCATGTTTTTCTAGTTAATGGAAACCATGGATTGTGGTTGATATGTATACAGTTATATGAAAGTGTTTTCATACAGTGAATAATTCACCATGTACAAGACATCTGTGAAGGTTCTCATTTATCCAGGTCATTGAATATCTAGTGATAGTTTGTCACATTAGGCTGGACTTGTTCTTGCAATGTTGAAGACGTTTCACAGCCTTCCACGTCTTTACATTCCAAGAACAGGTCCAGATGAATGTGTACAGGACCAGGCTACACCGGCCATTAAGCTGCTTTTAGACTTGTTGGCCACCTAGAGGAACCACAAATGGTAGGGGCACATTATCCAACATATCCAGATTGCCGCAGCATCAATATCCCTGAAAGAAAGTGGAGGTTTGACCTCTCAACTACCAGACAGGTAACTATTAAGTATATTCTGGATGGCTAGATTTAGCTGTTGTAACAAGGTAACATGGTCATATTGCAGAGTTCTGCAAAATATGTTGTCTGTAGGGTAAAACTAACACGTGATTGGTGGGTGAGGGTAAGGGGAAAGATAATTTGTCAAACCATATATCCTCACATGCATTGCCTTCAGATGTTTTTGACAAATCTTATTGCAGACGCAGACATCCTATATTGGATCATGAAACCCTGTGCAGAAGTATATCAGCCATTTAGTAGAAGTTTTTGCACACCCATGTTCAGTACTGGGGTATTGGGAAGCTGCAGTGTTATAAACTTCTTCACAGATGCCAGGCTGGAGCACTAATACTGAAAGGCTTTTCAACCACTTGTTACATATCAGAGGAACACAGGAAATGGCGTTCTACAACAAATAAGATATCTTGCGATTTGCTTATGTTGGGGGTTTTTATATATATCTTGTAGAATTTTAACTGTACTAGGCTTAATAGAATAGGTGTTTTTCAAACTTGCCTATCTATCTTCTTCTGTCTTTTGAAACCCTCACTACTTCCCATCACTCTGTATCTCCCCTCCTATTGTGTGTTACTTCCCTCACCTCCTAGATTGTAAGCTCTTCAGGGCAGGGTCCTCTCCTCCTCCTGTGTCACTGTCTGTATTCTGTCATTTGCAACCCCTATTTAATGTACAGCGCTGTGTAATATGTTGGCGCTACATAAATCCTGTTTATTACTAATAGTTATAATAATAATGGAGTAAGTGTTGCAATTTACCTCCTTGGCCAAGAATATGTGACCTCTTATCCAGATTTCCCTTCCCTATTAACATTATAGTCCTGGGCTTTTTCAAACCTCCTACTGACGTAGAATAGATCCCCACAATATTACCTGGGACAAAAATATTTGTTGCAAGATGGTGACATCTTTAAGGTTAAAAACAGAACTGCCCATACCCAATAATTGCTTTTGTCTTAACATAAACATATTCTTGTTCTGTCTTTGCAAGCATTGTATTTATTTTCTGTGCTTTACCATTGGTAGGGCTATAGGGCTAAATACTTAGGGAAAGTATGAAGGAGGTTCAATGAAAAGGCAAATAAAAGTCTCAGGTCCAGCAGTAGCGCTCACCAGATGCCAGTCGCTGAATCTAATGCCACACTCATTGCCTATTGCAAGCCATAGTTGCGCCATCCCAGCACATGGTTGCTCCACTGCTTATGTGTGCAAAGGATGGTGTCTGGGGAATGACTGACAGAGGACCAGGAGCCCATAAATAACTCATTAAAGAGAATCCAGTAGAGATAAGTCCAGAATACAGAGCCAGAGACCATACTCTTGTAGTCAGTCTGCCAAACAAGATTTTGGAGGGTAAGGACAAAGCAGAGTCAGGGTCCCAGGCAAAGTCTAGGAAAAAAGGTTAAGTTCGGAAAAACAGGCAAAGTCAGCAACTGTAAATGAAACAGATGAAGACACCAGCAGCAGATCAGCCAGGCTTATCGCTACAACAGGCACTGGTGGCTGTGAACAGAAAGGCTATAAAGTCCTAGCAGCCAATGGCAAGGCAGAATTGGAGCCAAAAATGAATCCGCTGCTAAGTCCTCTCCAGCTGCTCACAGGTATATCTCAGGCTGCACGGCGAAAGGGAACCAGGAGATGCTTCAAGCAACACAATCTTACTCCTTGTTCTACCACACAACTGATTGGCTGTATGTTCTGCTTTGTCATTTTGTACAGGGACACCAAAAGGTTGATGCCAAGTCAAATTCAGTTACGTCCACTGCTTGTGAAAAATAACCTATATAATATAAAAAATAAAAATAAACTATATAATATTTTTAAAAAAATATTAAAAAAATGCTTTTATTTGTGTCATATATATTATGTGATGTTTAGTTTTATTTTATACATATACAATATTTGTTTCTCATAGCAAACAATCATTTCCTTGCTTTCAATGTCCTGGTTTATCTGGAATTAGGAGCAAAGCAGCAACCACTGTCTTAAGCTGCATACACAGACTAGGTCCATCCTGATGGATTGATGAATGACCAATCAAAGCGGACCAGTGCACTTTCCTATGGAGAGAGACACAGCAGGGTGACACTTGGTTGTCCTTGCCCCTCCATTCTCTCCATAAAGCTAAACAGCACTGTGTGTACAATGTTCCTCCCTTTTCCTGTCACTATAAAGTGACCCCAATAGACCGTTTGTACAGATCTGTACAGGGCTTGAAATTCCTTTATTTTGTATATATTAAGTTTTTTTTTTGCTCCATCACTTTATTATGGATTGAGTGAAGTTCATGAAATGCACAGCTGACATCTCAGATTCCACTTATTTGCCTAACACATGCAAACACACTGAGATAACACACATTCTGCGTGCGTTACTTCCTCCTCCTATACTTTACTGTCCATTTAAGATGGGGAAATATATCTATAAGTGGGGAATATATTTCTTCTAAATTGTATATTGTCTTTGCACACAGCAGGTTGCCTTGCAATACATCCATATTCTGGGTCTCCATGTGTGCTGGGGGCATAAATTCACTCAGCAATAAAACCACTGGAATATGGACGCAACCCATCGATCAGCGCGGCTTAGCATCTGTCCCTATCAACGTATGTGAATACAAAAGCGCTGGCTGCTATCAAAACGCTCCCCTGTCAAAACCAGAATAATATATGTCCTAGTGTATAAATAATGTTTACACTTTTTTTTTTCTTTTTTTATCTTCAGAAAGACTCTCCATCAGCAATATGAAAGGAAAATTTGCTACACTTGTACTAAATTTCCCTTGGGGGTATAAAATATGGTTTTGTTTCTGAGGGCAATCTAGTAAGAGCGGCACAAGGTATTGATGTTTGACATCCTCCCGGCTTGTCCCTCCGCTAAGCACTCTTTAAGTGAAAAGTTACAAGTTTCTGGTTAAATTGAATTTCTCTCCTTTTTGTCTTACAATTTATTGTGCTGCTGCAATTTTTATAACTTGGTAAAAAACTTGCTGCGGCATCATCTGTACAAGTGAAAGGCCATCTAATATCGAGCAGGTTTTCTTCCTGAGCCGCCAATGCCTCCATCCGAAGACGGATAACTTGTGTCATTTTGGTTTCATAACAGCCATGTTTTTTATTTGTTGGCCACTTACACTATTACTTTCACAAAACCGGATTCAAGTCAGAATGCAATAAACAATGTTCCAAGTTTTAAAGAAGAACTTATAAAAACAATTGTATTCTGTAGTCGGGGAAAAAATGGGTTTTCTTAAAGATGAACTGAATTTAGGAAGTTGTTCATGGAATGAGGTAAGCAAAGGACCAAGGACCAGTCACCAGTATCAGTGGTCTCTTAGTATCAGATCATTCCCTATTACCGATGTACCATGGCTTGTTCTACACTGTGTAAAGGCACAATCCTGGCAAAGGTGCAGGTGTTTGCTTTATGATAATAGCGCCTCAGGCAGGGGGAACCCTGAATAACACAATGAAATCACCAAATCCCACTCCAGACCTCCTAGGACTAAATATGATAGACGTGCCTTAGATCTCACACTCCAGATATACAGCTATGATAGGTAAGGTTGTGCCTAGGAACCCCAACATTCCAGGAAGCAGCAGCAAGCAGGGAAGTGACACCTTTGTGCTCCTAAATCCCCAAAAAGTAAATAGGTTGCTAAAGTTAGCAATATAAGTGCTCTTTGCCTTCTGCACTTTATGGGTGTAGTAGGGAAAGCCCCACGGATGCACTTTGACTCTCTGCTCAAAAAACTATACTTAACACCCCAATTAGCCCGTAACGCTCCACCTATCTTAATCCAAAAACCTTCAATCTTCATATACCTGAATGCCGTGAAGCTGTTGCTGAAACTTGTAGACAGTAAATGCCTGCAGGATGTCAACTCTAGGATGTAGCAAAGGATTTAAAAAAACATAAACAGAAGTATATTAAAACAAATATAATTTTTAATTATGCTACCAATACTTAAGCAAATTACAGTCTTTGACCTGATAAATGCAAAAATGAATGCAAAGGATTGTCTGGTAATTCACTAATAAATTGTGACTATTACTTCAGTTAGAATCCTTTTTCAGATTACACCCTCTAGAGACAGTGTAATGGTTTCACATCTGCTCAATGTTACTGTGTTAATGGGGAAAATAGTGAGGAATATTAATTTCTGTTCTGTGACATTTTTGTTTGGCCTTTTTTTCTGATTACTACTTTTGAAGTCGCCAGATTTCCAAAAGGGCAATCAAATTTTTTTCTATCCCGGTAAAGATCAATGATTGATTGCTGTATTGTATTTTATCTAAGTAAAATACATAAAAATGCATAAAATTGACTGCTTTTATTAAACGCAATTGTCATTTCCAAAAGTGGTGATCAGTGTCTATAGTTTTGCATCAGTTCCACATTCACATTTTTGAAAAGTGTCAAGTGGGGTGTTTATAACAAATAACAATGAACTTATTTTGACTGGTGCTCATTTGGCAAGCTATAAAAGTTCATTTGGGTTGATCAACGCTTTATAGATGACAACCATCTATGAACACTGAAATTGATGATCTTCTTAAAGTGGTGATCCTGCTTATAAGTTTCTCTCTATACAGCAGTGTAACCCAACCAGGGTTCCTCCAATAGTTTCTAAGAGTTCCTTGAGCGGTGAGCAATTTGTGTCTCCTGGGCCCGTTTAACTGACACCAATGATATTGTTGGTCTGTAAGGGTGACATTTTTCCCAATAGCCAGCAGGTTAAGAGGTATTCTTCTCACTGACCACCATACTAATATACTGTGAACACAGTAATCATAGTAGCCGTTTCCCTGAAGACCTAAAGGTTATTTCAAGGTTCCCCCTTGTTAAAATGTTTGAGAAAGGCTGCTATAGAGTCTGTTCTATCCCTATTAACTGACCCATTTATGGCTAAAGTAACAATCACTAAAATAGTGTATTGGTTTTAGGAGACTTTACATGGTTCAAAAGGCATGTAGAGTGTCCACAAACTAGTAAAAAAAAACAAAACTTGGTAACCTGGAAACAAAGACTAGCACCTGAGTTAGTATTGCACACCTAAGATTATTTATGGTTAGTTTGTGCAGAACCCTCAACTCTCCTAAAAGGACAATGGTCCTCTATAGCAGATGTTGCCAACCTTTTGGAGCTCACAGAGTTCAAAGACCCGCCCACTCTTTTATCGTAGGTCTGAGGCTGAAATGGGAGAGCAGGTGAGTTGTGTCCAGAGACACAACCTGCCCACTGCCCTGAGCCTGCGATCCATACAGGGGATATGGTCCAGTGTGCCCCCCAGCAGGGTCCTTTCAGAGGTGCACCTGCCTGAGCCGTGGACCACTGGTTGGTAAACACTGCTCTATAGTCCACAATTTTCTTAATAAATTGTAACAGTGGGGAGTCGAAGGAGTGTTTGGTGTGAAGTTGTCATTCTGCTGTCCAGTGACTCTTTTGCATTCTCCTTGGTCATCTGCCTGTAGTCTATTGACTAACTCCTAGAGCTTAAGGCATTGTTCAGACTTCCAGAAGTGTACCAGAGGCTCTGGCTGCATTAACATTTCACACTGGCCTGGATGTATTCTATGCAGACCACTAACTAACCAAACTTTATACTATGATTTGATGGAGGGGGGGGGGGGGTTATGCGGCACCTGGGCAATCGCTCAAACTCCTTGTAGAGCTCCTTTTATGTTCGAGGGAGGTTCCCTCAACCTATATGCTTTAGAGTTCTCAACTCACTCCTCAAGAAGCCCTTTGGCGAAATGCGTTGGACACAAGATGTTATTATTTTGCCTATATGATCATAGGGAACTTTATGCATAGCTAATGGTCTCAGACTCTATGACTTCTGAATGGGCTTAACCTACTCTAACCTATGTAATCTATATGTTTACTTGGCCAATATGGTCTTTTACATGTATATGTAATCTTTTATATTTAATTTACTTGAATTGCCAAAGTGAAACCCCAGTTTCCCCTCTCCTTATTTTTATTTCTCTTTTTTTTATTGACTGACTGTTCCTTTCTGATTGACTGATGCCAGACCTGGCCTTTGCATTAACATTCCAGTCTTTTTATAATTGTTTTGTGGACTTTGATTTCAGCATGATTCCTTTTTTAGTCACTTGTTGGCAGTAGGGCAAAGCGCATGAGCTGTAAATTGGTGTCATCAAACAGTAAAGTTTGTACACTGTTCTGTAAGATGCTTATGAAGTTAAAGTTAGTTGATGTCCTCTCCCCCAGGAAGCCCACTCATACTTCTTGTGGTACAGAATATCTCCATTGTTCCTTTGCTACCCTTAGTGACCTGTAATATAAGGATCATACTCATACTCTCAGTACCATCTATTAGGTTTAAAGCCATAAAAACATGCCCAAGTGAAGATGCAGGGGCCTGGGATGAGTACATGAATCTGTTTTCACATGGTCATCTTTTGCTTTAAAGAAGAAAGGGACATTTTGCTATTCATATCTGTTACACAGTACAGAATGTTCAGCGGTGTTTCCTTTTCGCTGATGGAATTATTTAACAAATTCAACTTTTGTCTTCAATATGTTGAGTAATTTTAGTGAGAAAACTGCCAGCCTCATTACATAAAACAGCCAGAAGGCTGGTCAGGGCCTCTCCTCACTTTAATGGGGTGTGAGTAAATATATGTTTTCGTCTGGCGCATCTTACGAGATCCATGCTGTCGGTGACACTTTATTGTTTATAGTGTAGAAAACATATGTCAGACTTTTCGCATTCCTTGTGAACCAGTGTAAAGTGGATGAACACAGTATTCATTCACCGAAGGACACTATTGCATTTATCTTAAATGACTACAACACATAACGTGGAAGCTTATCCATTTGGAATGAAAATATCATGTTCATATCAGACTATTCTGCTTTGAATAAGGAAATGAGTGTTTTAATATTTGTTCCTATTGAAGCAGGAATGTAAGGGAAGTCTGGGCTGGATAACAGAGGGGCATTTGTCCCTCCGTAAGGCTGTAACGATCAGGGGTCAGGCTCGGAGTCCAGTGGCTGAAACAGCAAGCAGACACAGGCAGAAGCAGTCCAGGATCCATGCACAAGCACCGGTAGCACATAAGGAGCAAACACAAATGTAGTCAAAGCACAAGCCGAGGTTGGTAGCCAATGGTGTAAGTTGGAAACCGAGTGCGAGGAAGAGTAGTCGTTAAAACAGCAGCCAAGGGTCGGTACACAGGTAGCAGTTTGGAGAGCGCAATGTAACAGTGGCAGGAAGAGCAAGATATTGGCAGAGCACAGTAATTTGGCAACAGGAAGTTCAGAGACATGGCTTAAAAAGGAAGTTCCTGGGAGGGGCAAGGAGTTCAAGGTTCAGCAAGATACTAAGTATTAAGGTATCTTTGTCCAAGGAAACCAACAGAGTGCAAAAGGCAAACCCTCAAGTCGCGCAGTAGACAGAGCTGCAGCCAGGCACTGAAGCATCCCTGGGTTGGGATCCTGACAAAGACCCTGGTCCAGCACCAATGCTTCCCTGATGCCAGTCCCCCAATCTAACGCCACCTATAGCAAGCCCCCACTCACCCTCGGGAGGCTAGTTGTAGTTTCTAAGCACACGGTTGCCCCCATGACATTTTGCTGTGCCCAAGGGATAGTGTCAGCAACTGTAAATCCAATGAATAAACACACCAGCAGCAGCAGATGCAGCATAACCTCCAAATCGCCTTTAGCCGCACACATTCTCAAAGCAGGGGATGCCAAGGGACCGTGCACAACTAACGGGAAACTAGTGATGCCACAGACTACAGAGCAGAGGACTGAGAGCTATTTGCTTGATCCCTAAAGTTACGCTTTCAAAAATGACCGATCATGCAGGTCTTTATTCCAGAAGGGGATAGGCAATGTCCCTTCTGCAATAAAACGTACTTACCTGCTGTCAAAATCTGTCATCGGTCAAAAACACATGCACAGCTAAGCATAAGATGCCAGAATACTCAGCGCATTCTGACTTCCCCAGTGGATGCTGGGACTGAATGAACTCCCATCCATCTGCCATGGTGGCCAACTCTTTGGGCAATATTTTTCATTTTTGGTTTCGTTCCGCCTTTATTCTTTTTTACATAATTTTGTATCTTTGTGAATGTATCTTGTCCTGTAAATTGTCTGTTGATCTCTTTAGTTCCAGCATAACAGAAGACTGAATTATAGATTTATAGATTATATGTGTAAAGTTATGGATTTAAAAATTCAGTACAAGTTTATGGAAAGGAAATATGTACATATTTTAGATTTGATCACTTTCGAGTTTTAAAAAATTCAACATCAACTTGCCAAATACGATGTGTGAATGTAATATCCCAGTAGTTCTGCTTTACAAACATAGATAGTTCTTTTTTAATAATGTATATTTCTTACCAGAGATTTTATTATACGGAACCGGCAACCATGAAAATGCATTTTTGTGTCACTCCATTCCTGTGATGGATCCTAATCACAAAAAAGAATGAACATCAGCATACTCCTAATTTAATTGGGTTACCGGAGTACGGTAAATATGTTAAAATAAACCAACGTCATTTTATTCAACCGATACCTATCTCCCTGTGACCTAATGGGCATTTCATTGTGTAATCTGTGTTTAGGTTTCAGCAAATGGTTCTTCTAACAACGTTAACCTGCTTTTAGAGCCATGCACATCACAGTTATCTTGTTAGGTCCTCCACCCACTGCACTTAAGGATACCATTAAGTGAATCTCAGGTGAAACTGAACACTTTATGCAGGGTGTATAATGCATCCAGATGGTAGACTTATGTTACAGATAAGGAATTGGTTATGCTGTTGCTCTGGAGCAGAGCTCAAAATTATTGATAAGTTTCTGTGGCTTAAAAAGGAGCTGTGTCCTTCGTAACTCGAAAGTAATTTCTTTTTGAAGTTAGTCAATATGCAGTGCTGCAAAGGCAACCAAAGGTAAAGAGCTTTTTAGTTGGTGCCTACCAACTTTTGCACAACATGATCTAAAATAAGCCTAGACATTACAGATTTACAAATCAATAACAATCATTAAATAAGGTTTAAAAAAAGACCTAGCTGGCCTCTGTCGCCACCTTAAACAAATGTATTCCTAAAGTTTACACTAGAAGTCTAAAATTACATGACTTCATTGTCTTCCCTGGTTAAGTACAACTCTTGGTAATTATTACCTTTTTTCATTTTGGTAAGCATGGTGTGGAATTAAAGCCAAGGTATTCTTGTTGGTAAACGTTGCCCTCGCTTCCTGTTCTTGGGAAGTTAGAGGGAATCTACCCCTAGGAAGGGATGGTCATGCTTGTGCACTGAAACAATGGTCAAGAAAATCGCAATTGCAATTGCAATTGCACCACAAAGATTCATAGGTCTTGTTGTATCATGCCATTATCAGCTAAGGCTGGGATTGGGGCATATAATTACAATAAATTTTGAGGGATTACAAAGAAATGCAAAAATCATGTAGCAAAAAATGAGTTTAATTATAGGCCAGTTCATTGACCACAGCTTTCAGTGGATTGCAGCACAGTTCCTATAAGTAATGCATTGGGCCTCTTTTATTAAAGCTCTCCAGGACTGGAGAAGATAGGCTTTCATAGAAGACCATTGGCGATCCAGCAAACCTATAATTGATCTGGTCCACGATTTAAAACATACCTAGTAGCAAATTATTTTTTTTTTAAAATCCACCCTAGGTTTGTTGGATCACCCATGGTCTCCGGTGCTGTATTCATTAATCAGAAAAGCAATCTTTTTTTTTTTTTTAATTATTTATTTTGTCACAATTTGTCACAATTTCGAGTTTTAAAAACTTGCTCGCTCATCCCTAACACTGACAAAAACTCTAACCACAAAGTCTGAAAAGGGCTTATGTGTTTTTCTAAGCTCAAAATACAATGACGAATGATTTTTTTAAATATGCCCTCTGAGCAAATATTTCAATTACAATAATATTATATTAACAAACATGTTCACAACTTATCTCCAGCTCATTCCACAGGGTTCCATTTTCTTACATGTTTAGCAAGATAGATTTATAGATACCTGTCCAGGTCCACTTCCAGATTTGTTTTCAGGTGTTAGGGTCAACTGATACAGAATTTATGGCCACTTGTAATAATGTCATGCCTCTTCTGAAGGACCTCATTGACACACAGCCATGATCAAGTGTCAATATCACATAGGCAGTGATGTGTACACCCCAAGAAACTCCCATGCTCTGTAAACTCAAGAGGAGGCTTGAAGCATCATCTGACTGCATCTGTATTTCACCACCCATTCCAAAAAAAATCGATCTCGTAAAAAATCCCTAAATTCCTTATCATTAAAACTGTTTAAGAAATACAATTACTTTTTTGTAGGTATCTTTTTTACAACAAAATGTATAATCTAATTAAAACAATTAATTTTATGGAGGTTGAAGATATTTTTCTGTTCTACCTTTCCTAAATATTTCTTTGTATGTTTGATTTCTTTTGCTTTATGTAGTGTAATAAAGAGGTTAAAAATACAACAGAACACTACATTGCCTCATTTTCCCATCCTGTACATAGCCCCGTCTACAGTTCGGCTTTCGACATCATTTTATTTCAGATGAGTTTGCGAAATAGAGAAAATTAAGCCACTACATTGGTTCCTTCATAAGAATTCAATTTCTGAAAATGTCCCCCATAAGACTCTAAATGACTTTTACTATGGATTCTGATTTTAAAGAATAATCGCTCCTTTTGTGATAATGTGAGCTATCATGCAGTTACTTTATTATAGAGCAACAGACTGTCGAAAAGTGGTTTTTAGAAAGACATTCATTAGCGTAATGGAGAGGAGCCAGGATGTTTTCTCCTTCTTGTAAAGGAACAAATGGTGAACATGCCATTTAAATTCTAAATATTTTGGGCCAGGAATTGCCGACTCAGTACGCCAGGTTGCAAATTGTTCTGTAGAAATGAGTCACATTCGTGTCCAAAAGGATTCTTTAGTAAAGCAACATTTTTTTTCCTTGATTTGAATTCCAAGCTGGGTTGTTTTGGTGCCTGATGTGTTGCCATAGTGTCATGGCACCGCGTTCGGGAAATCAGCAGTACAATTAAATTTTTCTGTTACAGATGAGTACGTTTTTGATTCTAAGAAAAATAGACACCCCTGTATTATCAGTGTGAACGCAAAACTCTGGACTGTGTAAATGAAAGATTTTTCTTTGAATTAGCTGGCAGTGAATGAAAAAACAAAATCCAAAACAAAATAAAAGTTAAGAAGCTTACTTGCAAGCAACTGTTAAAACAGGAAAACGCAGTCAAAAAAATAACAGCTGGATTTTTTTTTTAATTAAATACTAATTTTCCCATTTGGCTCTTAATGTATCTCAGTGCTGCTGATCTTATGAGGGCCCTTGCAACATTAAATGTTCAAGCACTCCACGGATGGCTGAATGGCATTTTTCAGGGCAGGTTCGCTGATGGTGACAAAGGTTGACCATGCAATGGTCATTTAAAAATACAGGAACCATTTTTTATATTCTGTTCTAATTTTTTAAATTTTTTTTTGTGATATTGATGCTCTCCAGACTCTTAAGACCAAACCTACTGCATGTAGTCTGCATCAGGTGTGGACATAGGGAGGTGCAAGTTGTGCCACTGCACGAGGGCCCTGGACTCTTCTAAGCCAACTGGGCGGTCAACATAAGTAAGTTTGGCTGTGGACCCCAAGCCAGTTCTGCATATGGATGCTCTGTTGGCTACATCTGCCACTAGTCTGCATGTACTAGTACTAGCTGTGCATCATTGCTCTGTACTGGTTTAATACTAACCATGAACATGCCTACATAATGGGTCTAATTTTTTAAAGCTCCCCAAGACTAGAGAACGTAGTTTCATGAGAGAACCTGGCTATGATTCATTGATCGTTTAACAATAATGCCAAATATTTTGAATCCTGGACCAGATCCTTCACCCAAGTTCTCCCAGTCTAGTCTATCCCCTCCAGTCTTGGGGAGCTTGAATAAATCAGGTCCAATGGGTAGACCTCAGCTATCGTCCCAAAGGTAACATGGATGGGTGACAAGGTGGGAGCATAGTTGGAAAATAGCTGTCTCCCTCATTGCAGGATATATATATATATATATATATATATATATTTAATTATTATACAGATTCATGTTCGAAAGACCAGACTGAATTTTCTTAACTTCCTTAATCATTTCTTGTTGTGTGCATTCCGCACCTATATTCTTCATGCACAATCAGTACTGTAGGTCTTACCTCTGCTTGGGTTTGCTTAGATGTACCTTTAGAAGACCAGATATTCAGATATTTGTGGTTCAAGTTTCTCATCCTGAGAACTACAGCACCTAGTCATCAGTAAACAAACAGAAATGAAGGAAAGTCATTTGAGTTGTTTTCTCCTTCAATCAACCCGCCCCTGTTTTCTTTTAGTATCCAGATATAAGAACCTGGTCCATGAGCATGGTTTTTTGGAAACTCAAATATAGAAAACCAGTTTCATTATTGTGTACAATGTTTTAGCGTGTCAAATGAACATCCACATTAAGAACAACAATTTCACGATATTTGTGACTGTGCTATTCCAATTTCGAAGGTAGATATACAGATTCTTGTCAAAACTTTGTGTACAATATCAGAGACCAAGTTATCAGGAACCTTATTCACAACATTGCTTTAGTGAAGGAGTCTTACCGGTATATTTGTTCTATTTATGAGAGTAAAAAGTTGAGATAAGAGCCAATGGTAACTAATAAGTCAAAAGTAGGTTTAGAAAGATTTTCATGAAATAAAGCTTAAGCTTTTGAGTGAAAGATCAGCCGACCACAATGAATAAAATCACCTTTTGGCAAACTCTATCTATACCTCCAGGAAAAGAATGGAACTTATTTGTATCTGGGTTGATCAGATATGCTACAATTTTATACCTTTTTGAAGCTACAAGAAACAAGGAACATTCCATATCCTGCAGCAATTGTGGATTACTTTTTATAGGCAGTTTCTGTGAAATGTATGCAGGAAGTTTTAGCATTCTTCTCATCATTCTCCATACAAATATTGTGTTCCACATTAAAATATATGTTTTAGTACTTGGAGGCAGTGTGGAAATGAAACTGTTTCTGCCTCTAAGGTTCACCTGGGTAAATTCAGCATCATATTTGTTTAATCTCTTACATGTGTAAAAGAAGCTTGCAAACCTATTAGATTTAATGTTGGGGGAAATATATTCTTACTTTTCAAAGCTGTAGCTTTAAGATTGTGATGCAGGATTGTCATTCTTACCATTTTTATTTGTGAATGCCTAATATATAATGGTGATGTTCTTATAGTTATGAAGCAGTGGCATCAGCTAATAGTGAAGTCTTGCACAGCTATTTTTATTTTTTCCCAAACTATAATAAAATAAGCTTTAAAAGTGAATAGTGGATGGTTTGAAATGGTTGTATTCTTTCTAAATGAGTAAAAATCATCCAGTTTAATATCTGAACGGTTGCCTGTAGCATTTATTATTGGAGAGAATCTTGGAGGTCAATATGGACCTAAAGACCTGGGTACTTTATTGTAGCACTGTAGTGTAGCACAATGATGCCAGTTCACAAATGTAAGAAACAATAAAATAAATATTAGCCCTGCTGGGCCACTTTATTATTAATATTATTATTATTATTATTATTATTAATAATAATAATAATAATAATATTAAACAGGATTTATATAGCACCAACATATTACGCAGCACTGTGTATTAAATAGGGGTTGCAAATGACAGGCGAATACAGACAGTGACACAGGAGGAGCGAACTCTGCCCCGAACGTGATTACAATCTTAGTAGACTTACCACCTCTTTGGTAGTTCTCTGACTAATAATGAAATACAACAGGTCTCTTTTCCCTCAAGTGTGGGCAGCATGGTGGCTCAGTGGTTAGCACTCTGGCCGTTGCAGCACTGGGTCCCAGGTTCCAATCTTGGCCAGGACACTATCTGCATGGAGCTTGCGGGTTCTCCACATGTTTGCGTGGGTTTCCTCTGGGTACTGCGGTTTCCCAAAAAAACATGCAGTTATGTTAATTAGCCCAAAATTGACCCTGGACTGTGTTAACCTCCCCAGCAGTAACCCCAAGTGTGACTTGGGGTAAAATAAACAGGCTGAAAGCGGTAACCCCAAGTCACACTCGGGGTAGCTAAAACAGTGAAAACCACTAGTAAACAGAGCCTTACCTGATCTTCCGGTGACCTCCTCCATCGTCCTTCCCTTCGCTTCCTCTGGCTGGCATCCCCTGCATCTGATGAGTCACCTAGGAGTTCCAGGTGACGTTGGTGCGTGCAGCTGTTGCTTTTTTAAAAAATATATATTTTTTTAAATTTATTTAATTTATTATTTTGACATGATTTTGTGTTTCACACTTTATTATACTCATACTATGATATTATACTGGAAAATAAATTTTCATGAAAAACAATGTACCGCTTTTAGACATATAAATCCGGACAGAAATGAACCGCTCAGGAGGTTAATGACATATGAGTATGGTAGGGACATTAGATTGTGAGCCCCTTTGAGGGACAGTTAGTGACATGACTGTGATTTTGTAAAGCGCTGCCTAATCGGTGCTATATAAAAGCTGGATAATAATGGGCTTATCCTATTACTTTGATTCTTCTGTCAATTCATGGCACCTTCACAATTTGTTGTGTTTGTACATTAAACCAAGAAGCTACCAAAGCTTTGGGAAAAAATGAAATGTCTTCTAGTTTTTTGAAAGAAATAAGAAGATGTCCACTAACAAAGCAAGAATAATGTACTCGCCTACCTGGAAATTAGGTATCCAAGGAGGGACTCCAGATCCTAAAAAATAGCACACACTGTCTAGTACCCCTGTCTAGTTCTTCTCTGAAGAATAAATGATGTGAACTGAACACTAGGGATTGCTTACTCGTGCTCTAACGCCTGTATACATCTATATATTTCATTGTTAACAAAGTATTGAAGTTGTCATTGTAATCCATTTTAGCCAACAACAGGAAGAGTCAGGGCCATCTGACCCAGCAAAAGTGTTTTTCAACAAATAAAGCAAATAGGCCTTAGATCAGGAAACGTCTTTGCAATATTATAGGGGTGTGCAATATTTCTTGAGAAAGCCAACTTGACCAGCAAATTTGGCATAACAACTTTAGGTCTGACAGCTGTCATCTTTCATTTGACATAATTATAGAGGCTATATGACGCTGCATATCATTTTAAGAAGAATATCAGAGATCAGATTATTCCCTGATTGTAAAGTTTCCTTTTACCCTATAACTAAGCAATTTGCTTGTGGAATGTGTCAGGGCTCATTATGTTGATACCTTGTGCATCTATTTGTACCATTAAACTTTGATCTAATAGGAGGCATCATGGACTCTTGCAAGTGTATAAGTTTGTAATTCTTTATGATATAAAGCACAGGATACAGAAAGAGTTGAACTTGGGTAGATAACTACAAATTATTGGATCCCATTGCTACTTTTTGATGGAACCCTCCCACCATTCGATGAACCGGCTTCCGATAAAATTTTTGTTTTGGCCTTGCTGATTGCTTTTGTTCATGTCTGGACTGAATGCTATATCTAAAGAGTATTATTTGGATTCTTTGTATGCAGTGTGTGGTACTTTTGAAGACCATGAACTCAGTCTTGCGTTAGCTATTAAACAAGGGTGCTCTATGGTCTTCAGTATTTGCTGACTTCAGCTATGCAGCATTTAATAATCAATGTTCATAATTATTTTTTATTTTTGTTCTTTTAGTCCCCTTGCTTGCAAACCAAAATATCAGTCTGTGTTCTGAATTTAGTGTTCAAAACTGAGATGAACTCTTGTTTTATTAGGTTTGCCTAATTGACCAACATTAGGGTCTGTTCTTCGTCATGATTATTGAAAACCTGAGAGCAAATCACAGGACACCTCAGTCTAAATACCACCACATCGTTACGCCATCATTATCTGTCTGTAGCCTTAGTGGCAATTGACCTTGGCATATGATAATGACTTTTTCTCCAAGGTTGTTCTCCCTAGTCAAAGTAAGGCAGAACAAAGTGCCAGTCTTTAATGATGGATCTAGAATAAGTTGTCCTCATTAAAACAATTGCTGTGGCCATGATTGAGACATACACACTTCATCCTCAAGAACCCTTTAAGCTGTATCTTTTCTTGAAAGGATTTTACCCCGCTCTCTGCACTTTGCAGAACGGAGTCGTCGCCTTGAAATGTAAGCTTCAAATGAGGGACAAGTGCAAAATGAACATTGCGGCGGCTGCAAAAAGGGAATGATAAAAGAGCATCTACCATTTGCATAGGTGACAGTCAGATATTGCTATCATTTGGCTGTATGCACACACATTCTATTGTTGTGCTTGTCCAGGAAATGGCTTTTGTGTTTTCCTTTGTAGCAGGAGAAAAAAAGCCCCTGTTACATGGCAGTAGGGGGAAGAAATTAAACTGTATCATTTACAAATCACAATAGGTTTTCAGGAGAACATAATGAAACTAGTTTTGGTAATCAACTTCTCCTTTCCTGCCATGTTGTGAGTAAATGCAGCAAGCCTAAAAAGCAATGCTGTGCAACAAGTGAAATCAATAAGTAAACTGCTAATGCTAGTCAAGAAATAAAAAGACTGCTTAAATCAGAAAATCCACTTATTTGATCTAAATCTGACTTTTCAGGGTTGTTTAGAGAGAAGGAAGTAATGACTGTTGAGCAGAGATATGCATGTGATATATAAAAGTGTTTTCCCCATAAAAATTATATTTTTTTGCCAGTGGAGGAATTTTTCATGAAAATAGGGAAAATTATCAGCTAAAAAAATCCATTGAAATCTATGGCTGTCCACTTTGTAAGTTAAATACCAACTATACCCAAAACAACAGCTCAATATTTCCTTATTTCTGGGCATCAGAATGGGGAAGTAACTGTTAATCTGCTGAGATTTTCATGTACAATGCTCTCTAGAGATTACAAAGCAGCATGGTCCAAAAAAAATATCCATCGATCATCAGTTTTTGGGAGAAAATACCTTGTTGATGCCAGAGGAGAATAACCAGTCTGGTTTGAGCTGACAGAAAGGCAACAGTAACTCCAATAAGCACTCATTACAAGTGAGGTATGCAGAAAAGCATCTCTAAATGCACAACAAGTTGAAACCTGAAGCAGATGGACTATAGCATGAGGCCACCAGGTGCAAATTCTGTCCGCTAAGAACAGGTACCCGAGGCTATAATTTGATAGACTCACCAAAATTAGACCAGAATATTGGAAAAACATTGCAGTCTCGATTTCTTCTGCAACATTTGGACGGTAGTTTCAGAACTTGGTGTCAACATGAATGCATGGATCTATATTGTCTTGTACCAAAGGTTCAGGCTGGTGCTGTGATGGTAAGGGTGATATTTTCTTGGCACACTTGGGTCCCCTAGGTATGAACTGAGCATTATTTCAATGCCACATACTACCTTGGTATTGTTGTTGACTATGTATATCTTTTTAACACTCCCGTGTACCTATCTTTCTTCTTATGGCTACTTCTATCAGCAGAAAACACCATGTTACAAAGCTCAAACCATCTCAGTCTGGTTTCTTAAAGATGACAGTGAGCTAAGTACTGACATGGGCTTCACAGCCATCAGATCTCAATCCAACAGGGCACTTTTGGGATGTGGTGGGATGGGAAATGTGCATTATAAATGTGCAGCTGACAAATATGAAGCAACTACATGATGATATTGTGTATATGTAGACCAAAAACCCTGGAGAATGTTTCACCTTTTTAAATACATGTCACAAGAAATAACAGCTGTTCTGAAGAGATTATGCAGCCCTAAAAAAATATTGGGTAAAGTGGCTCACAAAGGAGGTGAATAAATGTTTTGTTACCAGTAAAACAGTTTAGGCATGTACTGGTAATAAATGAGTGAGCACTTGTTCCCCTTTATGTCTCCCATGGGTTTTTAAAACTTAAATGCACTGGACAAATTAAAACTAAACTGCAGGAAGAAGTCAATCAAACTGAACTGAACCCAGTTTAATATAAAAAGACTAAATAAAGGTCTAGTTGCTGGACTATAGCTGCTAGCCCTGCACTACCTAACTACTGGCCAGTGGAACTACAAGACCTAGGGTTGTTAGTGCTGAGGTCCTTGATACTTGAATTATACCAAATACTCAAAGTGGGTATTTAGATAGATAGATAGATAGATAGATAGATAGATAGATAGATAGATAGATAGATAGATAGATAGTGCAATCTAGTACATCTCAGGTGCAATCTATAGTACTGTATATTGGCATTGTGACCCACAATGAGCACCCTATTATTCAATATATTTGATATATTGTATTGATTTACTGATTTTTTTTATTGAGATAAAGCTGACTCCGAAGATATCTGTAGTTCATATGAACTATATATTCCTAGGTACTAAATGTATACATGTTCATTGAATAACCTCTGAAGGGATTAAAAAATGATCATATCAGGACATCCAACAGATAATAATTGATATGGCTAACAGTAGAAATAATATTATTTCCCACTTGGAAAGAGGTTCTGCAGCAGGCAGTCAGACAAATCCTTCAAATGTGTTTATTTGTATTTATTTCCCTATGTTGGTGACAGATGAGAGGCTGCTATCCACCCAAGCATTATTAATCCTTCCAGGCATTCTATACCTAAAAGACTGTCTCTTATTGCTTAGTTGTGGGGCTTCTGCCATGGACCCTCTGCCGTGGCAACTCCAGGGAGCTCAGTGTTCCAGCTCATGGCATTTTCACTGTTTGTCAAACAGTGGGTACATTTCCAATATTCTGCAGCCTTCTACAGCACAGATGGCGTAGATGGCAGTGTAAATTATCAAAGGGACTGATACCAGTCAGTGATATGAAGCTTCTCTGCTGCAGACAGGTGTGCAGACGGCAAATATAAAACAAGTGGAAGGTATAAAACAGATACAGCAATTAGCTTCCAGTTGAGCAGTCCAGCTCCGACACAACCCAATTCACTATATAGCCGGCACAGGCAACCTGTGGCCTTCCAGCTGTTAGGAATTTTAGGTCTCAGCATGCCTTGCCAGTCATTTGAATTCACTGTCCTTTATTCCTGATAAACAGTTGCTTAAAGTAGACCTGCAGTGCGAAAGAAATCCACCATGTATACAGCACGCCGTGTTAAAGCTGAACTCCAATTAAAGCAGAACTAAACTGAAAAAAAAATGTCTTTAATCCCACAGGTCCCTCAATGTCGCTGGTCCTTCCCGCAATCTGCTCCCGCGTCGTCCTGGAATTCCTCTTTGTCCCGGCTGTGTTGAAGCACTGGGCACCTCCATCTTCATTCTTCACTTCCTTCTTCTTTCTCAGCTTTCTTGGTATGTCACCCGATCTATGCAGGTGGGAGATCGGGTGATGTAACCCGCTGTAAAGGGCCCTTGCGTGAGATCAGCATCTCTTTCCCTTAATAGAAAAAATGCCCCTTATGCGCATGTCCGAGATTAGGGCATGCGCAGAAGAAGCACCCAGAGCCTCTCAGCATTCGTGACGAAAGTATCCCAAAAGGCTCCGGGCTCCTATTCAGTCTTGAACGCCCAGGGTATCAAGACTGAGAGTGGAGGTGCTGCACTCTGTTCAGAAGGTTACAGGAATCCACTATAAGTAAAACTTAGTGTACTCAAATTCTTCACTTTTATAGACACAACATGTATGCAAATAAATTGAAAAGAACATTTAGCGCTCATAGTAACTAAAAATACCAGTCCATCAAAAATACAGTGTTCTTGTACCACTAAAGTGTTTGTTACCAAGATCAGAAATAGTTATTTTGTAATTGCCAGGAAAATTGCAATTTAATGGGGATATTTAGAAAGACAAGTCAAGAAGATCAATTAACGCAAGTAAATTACCTGCAAAAGGAAAACATGAAACAAAAAGTAAAAAAAGACAATAAATGTGCAATTTACTTTACTGAATTTGCTATCATTATTGACTATGGGCAGCAAGTAATAAAAACAGAAGCAACTAAAGGACCCAGCAGACCCTTTTATCTACCTTTCTTTGACACCCACACAACCTTGGCACAACCTTGTACACCTGGAGCTGCAGAAAGCATGTCCCACCTCCAAACAGCAGAAAAACAGACTGGTATTTGGGTCAGGTGCAGATAAATAATATTCATAAGGTTCATTTAAGACTTATAGGTAACTGCAGAGTTGTACCTCTTTCTCAACTGTGCTTCCAACCACTCCCATTCACCTGAATAGGGGTGGTTGGGAACTATTTGTGCGTGCATTTTCATGCATTGTTGGTTGTCTGTAGGGTGGTTTCTGCAAGTGACATGAAGCTTCTGTTCATATACCGGTAGTTGTTTTTTTTTTCTGCTTCACTGCAAACAATGCAAGGGCAATGCATGCAAACTCGTTAACCTGTGGTGCAGTATGCGGCTCCTAGTACTTAGCAGCAGTTTGCAATGTGCCCGGGAGCAGCTTACCACGTGGTAACAGGTAGGTAGAGCAATTACTCACATAGCAGAAATAACCAGTATTTGATCACAATAAGCACAGACAAGCTTTTTCTGATTTAAAATAATTTATGTATAAGGCACACATAAGGAGACTGGCTATTTTTTAGCTAAGCCAGTCCTCATATTCAGGCCAATAGAATGCACTTAGATATCATTTCAGTATGACATTGATAGAGTAGCAGCATACAGGTTTGCTCATCACTTTCCTTTCCACTACTCTCGGCCTGTTCCTTGCTAGCACATGTGTATGCAGCAGAGACTGATTGGTCACAGGTACTTCCCTACTCCATCTTTGTCTGAACTCTATTGGACAGGGAATTCCAGGAGGCTGAAATCATGACAAATTCAGGTTCATAGCTGCATTTAAAAAATACATTTATTATTTTTTAATGAATACCTAACTATATACATAGTGTTTTTATATCAATTTTTATATCTGCCTGGAATTGAGCTTTAGGCAGCTGCTTCCTTGGGACCACTATAACTAGTACTTTAAACAACGGGAATTATAATATTTCCTTGCAGTCGAGCTTTGTTATAGGACAATGTTGGGTGTAAACAGTACTCAATGGAGTTCTGCTGTAAGTGAAAACCTATTTTTAAAAGAAAAACACATATACAGAAAACCTAAAGCAGAGAAAGGCAAAGCTAGACCATATGTCTACCCTCTGGGTATCCCCTGGTACCGAGGCCCTGGCAAAACACATTCCTTGGTGCTGGAGCCAGAGAAAGATGCTTAATGGCTTTCAGACTCTGATATGAGTTCTGCGACCATGTGGGTCCCTCTTCAGTTGTTGCAGGAGATGAGTTTGAATTACAGCTCAGTATGGCTTGCCAAGCTCTTCCTGCTATTCCAGCCAACCAGCATGCCAAGGAGGATTTATAGTGTATTTAGCTGGGTATTTGTGGTGGAGGAAGCATTGTGCGATAGGACCTACATGCCAGAGATCCTTATCAATGAAAAAGGAAATGACTGTTCTGCTCTTGTCGGCAATGTTGATTGCTTGCATGAAGCATCACAACTTTTCATACAATAATACAAAGCAAAACCTACTTTTTTAATATTGCCTTGCAGTGTGAGAAAGGCAAATATATCTCCTGTGTGGGAGAAAATTAAACAGATCTTTATAGCTAAACTCTGAATGCTGAAAATATTGCCGTATGTAACTAAAATAAGTTCTAAGTTTTAACCATTGAACATTTTTATAAAGACAGGTTTGCCTATTTTTTAATATTTGCAGTCAGATGTGAGAACTAGTTTTCACAGGGATTGACTTCAGATAAACTGTTCTGCTACCATGTGAACTTTTTGGAAGCTAGTCTTTAAATCATTAAACCAATAAACCTCAAGCAACACGATACCAATCATGTGGAAGAGTTCGGATTAAAAAGCCTATTATACTTTTCTATATTATGTGCCAAGTTAGGCAAAATAAAAGTAACATGCTGATATGCTTTGATTTGGCTTTTCTGTATTTTTTTAATAAACTTTATTTAGGAAAGAAAACAGGTAGACATAAGAAAACATACAAAATATTGTAAACAACGGTATTGCACATTACATCATAAATAGTATATACAAAAAGCATATAAATATCTTGTTTAGTTTGAAGTATCCAGTAGAACATTATTAACAATATGATATCATCCCTGAATAAAACACTTATCTATACAACCGTAGAGTCCTGTCTAACTGTTTCAGTAAAAACAACTTTTTTCAAAACTTTTCATTTTACAAAACAATAAATAAATTTCAGGTAAATATAGAGGGCCGGGTTGGGGAGTAGGGGGGAGGGAAGCTTGTCCGATCTCAACAGCACAATATATTCAAATAATATAGCTAAAAATGTAGGCCATACCGTGTATACGGGAGTTATGTATGTGACTGCTCCAAACCCATCTCAGGGAAACTTGATATTATGCCTCGTGGAATGACGGTGTCGGTGGAAAATTTGGTGCAGTTCAATTGGATCTAGCATAGAATCTATGAAGTCAAACCATTTATCAGGACACCTCAGTGTCATCCGAGTCATTCGCCTCTAAGAGGTCCCTGTAAAACATTGTTCTCAGGGAAGACAACATCATATCCAGACTGGAGCATTAACATACGTCTGGCCACCAATAGACATAAAGAAATCCAATTACGCATGCCTCCCAACACCCAAAGAGACATAAGGATGGCTCAGATAGGATCACCACCTTTGTTATCCTAGTTATGTAAAGTAAATGCTTTCCCAAATTTTTTTTATTGATGTGCATTCCCAGAAACAGTGCTTAAGTTTGGCTGTAATGATTCCGCATTTCTGACACTGTGTGCTTCTAACTGAAGCATTATTCTGAGATACCACTGCAGGCCTATAGAGTTTATATATGTGGAGAATTTTAAACTGTGTTTCTCTCCAATTTTCATTGGGCATAGTCCTACGAAAATCTAAATATCCCAAAACAAGTTTCCCTGGCAAATCTGGGATGTCAAAGTCCCTTTTCCATCCACATATATTAAATTCTGCTAGAGGCCTGAGATACAATGCTTGTAACGTGGATATATAGACGCAATGGATGGTGGTGTGATTGTCAATAGATTATCAAATCTATCATGATCGACTACTTTAGCTGGGTTACACATATGTGTTTTGCAAAATTGTAAAAATTGTAAATAGTATAGCTGGTGAACTTCCTTTGCAGTCAGACCAAATTTAAGTCGTAAGTTATGTCATCTATAGTAAGAGGCCTTGGAGAATTTGCCTTGAAAACATCTCCTACTGTTATCATACCCTTTTATACCCTTTTAAGCCCATCTATGGTAAATTGAGTGTTCATTACCTTGCAGAAACAACGGATTTCCTTCTATCGGTAAGTATTTAGACATTAGGCAAGGTAGGCCCAGTTTACGCCTGACTTCCCGCCATGTGAGTTCCCGCACCAGTATGTTATGTTTAAAGTTTTGTGGCAATTGAGAAGGGCTGCAATGTAAAAGTGCTGTCAAATGCCAGGGATACACCAGCGCCTGTTCCAGAGTGGAATTTGAATAGCACAAGGTTTCTCCCAGCCAGTCCATTACATGCCAAACATTACACCTTATATTGTAGAGTCTAATGTTGGGGAAATTCACTCCACCTTTCAGCCTAAGAAGGAAAAGTTTAAAAATAGATATTCTAGATCTCTTCACTTGCCAAACAAAATTCCTAAAGGATTTGCACAAAACCTGGATATCTTTGTGCGTAAGTAGTAGTGGGATAGTCTGAAGTGGACACAGCAATTTAGGAAAGGACACCATTTTAATTTAATGGCACCTCCCTATTTTTTTTTTGGCATTTAAAGGTCATCTCCTGGCAAAGCTTGACCCCATTTTTTTCTTCTACCCTCCTCCCCATCAGCAGCCTTGAAAAAATAAAATACCTGTGCCATCCCTTCCTCTTGCTGGTAATGATGAACATCACTGCAGTCATTACCAATGCCAGCTTCTGGTCTCTTTATAATGATAATATTTAGTCTGAGAAGACCTGCCAATGGAAAACCAATATAAAATGTTTATATTACTGGACCAGAGAAGGACCTTCCTTTTACGCATTAAAGAAAATAGAAGACTCACAGCCTGGTGCTTTTTGTGACCATGGATTTAGGGAAGTTCAAGGGATTTCGTTTTCTTTAAACTAAATACCTTATTAGTTAAGGGATTGTGTGCAAATGTTGTGGGAAGGTCTAGTTAAAATTAGTGTATTTGGGTATGTGTATTAAGGCAAGGCAGGAATATTAGGATTGTACCTAGTACATTTGTGAAGTTTTATTCATCCAGGTCATAGGAGATCAAGCAGTAGTAAATGGAATGCTCCATAAATGGTCCAACACAGAGATTCAGTTATTCATCCAAACGTCAGTTGTCACTTTTTTTAAAGGACAGTAATGTTCACAGTATGGACAAAGAAGATGTCATGTTTTAGAGATAGCTTTTGTAAACTTGGGACAACATTTGTAGTCCAGGGTTGGGGATTCATAATGCTATGGACTAGAGGGAGGCATGTGAGGAGGGTCATACTTTTTTATTAAGATGCAGTAGTGTAGTGGGGCCAGCTTTGACTACCTTGAAGTTGAACTGGTCTTCAAGGACCCATTGCCTAAAGACCAGCAAAGATTTCCTGGGCTTTGATTGATGCTGCTTGGCATTGGAGGCTAAACATTCATTGCACCTGATTTATTAAAGCTCTCCAAGGCTGGAGAGAATACACTTTCATCAGTGAAACTGGGTGATCCAGCAAACCTGTAATGGATATCTTAAAAGTCATTCCCTATTTGTTAGCAAATGTTTTCAATTCTGGACCAGATCCATTCCTGTTTGCTGGATCACCCAGGTTTCCTGATGAAAGTGTATCCTCTCCAGCTTTGGATAGTTTTATTAAATCAGGCCCAATGTCTCTACCTGGCTATAACCCATAATGATTTAAATGCCAAGAAAATCCCTAACACATTAACTAATGATTTAATATGCTTTCACAGAGTCCTCTGATTGTCTTGTGCAAAAAACAAACATTTTAGAGGGTTTCTAATAAATTAAAAAAAGCTCCATTTTTAAGTGCTTTCTTGTCAAAGTGGAACATAAAACGTACATTAAACATCCCAGTCCTGCTGGAAGCAGTAGTTCTTATCCTTTCGTCATCTTCATTTGGGTAATGAGAAAAAAAATGTAACTAACCTGTTCCAATCAGATTTGCACTGCTAAGTAGAAATGATGGAAGCTCTATAAATCTGCTCTGTTGGCAATTCACACAATCCTTTCCCACTTTCCTGGTTGCCAAGATCAGATCAGACTCCTCATCTTTTTTTTTTTTTTTCTTTAATTAAAAGCTTGTTTCCTTGCCAACACACACCCACAAAAATTCTAGTCCGGCACACCAAGGCATTTCTGTAATTGTGAGCATAAAATCCTCCCGCTAAGTTAGTACCAGCACATACTGTGTATTCATCAATAATAATGCATGACTTTTATAAAAGTTTTTTACCACCCCCACACACCAGTTTTATAGTCTTACACCTACCCATCCATCCACCTTCCAGATCCACATCCACCGGGAGTTGCATAGCCTCTTGTGCGTGATTCCTGATTCCAACCTCCTTCTGGATCCACAATGTAATCAGGCTGATAAGTGAATACAAATAGAATGTAGAAGCATGGTGGTGGACAGAATATCTGTTTCATGGGTCAAATGTGCTTGCATGCTTCATTAAAACTTTTTTCCTGCAAATCCTCTTATATTTTACAATATTCAACATGATTTCTTTCAAAGTCCCACTTCTGGCAGGTAGTTATTGCAGAAAGGGAGGTTTCTTCTGCAATTATTATTCTTGCCTGCCTGATTGCGACCCAGCTGTCAAATTTTGCTGGGTTGCACATTCTGAACATTTGTTGTCAGGGATATCCGGCAATCCCAGCTTCCCTTGCATGTGCCAGGACTAAATGAATATCATCTTGGTCAATCAAGATGGCAGAAGATTGGCATATGGAGGAAAAGAAGGGAGAAGATGGCAGAACTTTCAGTGAAATGGGAAACGGTAAGTATGATTGGGTTTAGTTCCTCTTTAAGAATTAGCCTTTTGATTTGTTTGGTTTTAGTTTTAGCCTGGCTTTAATTTCTATGGAGAGGCTGTCTATGGTTGAGATTTGTAATAAATTAGAATATTGCAGTTGTTCTTAAGGCCATTAGTCGTAGACCTTAGCCAATGCCTAAGAATTAAATGACCTATCAGAGGGGCTCATGTTTTATTTTTATTTTTTTTACTATTGGGTGACATACCACTTTTTAAAGAAAAATAATGTAGTAATGTACTGCATGCAGCTTTGGATTCTGGTCACTTTTAAACATTGGGCTGGTCTTCCAGGACCTTATTGCTTGAAGACTAGCAGAGTTTTCCTCCTCTTTGTGTAATGTTGCTTGGAATTAAAGGCTAAACATTGTTTCCATCCACCTGCTATACCGTGTTATTCCATAAACTTTAACCTATCATTCCTACATAATACCAGCACTTGGGGTGCACTGGTCATACTTCTGCAGTTTTACTTCCCTCCAGTTGCACCCAAACTCATAAACTGGAACAAGCTGGCCTTTGAAGGTTTTGCAGTTGAGTTACCAAATAGCTTTAAATACTTCGTAAGGTATGGATACAAAAAACATAATCAGTTCTGCTTTTATTGAGGTTATCTACTACATTTCAAAACAAAGTAGTCTTTTCAAGCTAAATCTGGAGGTCCTAATAGGGTTGTAGTCTTTTTCTATGCGTCCTTTCCCAGTTGCTAAGTAGGCATTCAGGTCTTCCTATTAACTCAGTACAACAGAGGATACAGGGTGACAATGACTCTGCTGCTAACTGGATCAAATTAATGTAATTAGTGTATCATTTACCTGAAATTGTTTTGTAACAAACCATTAATGAATTGCGTAGGTTTGCTCAACACCATTGTCAGAAAAATAATTAGTCTCATCACAGCACTTAAGGCTGAGCATAAAACATTCCAAACAAAATGCACATAAATTAGACTTATGACACAGATCTAGGAAGGTGCAGTGATACAGAGTACACTGCAAACACAGAACAAAAATCCACATGCCTAGGACTACAAACACTTAAAACATTTTTTTCTGTATCTATTTATGTTTTGCAAGAAGTTGTCAAAAGTTGGTTTATAAAATTTGTGTCCTGGGTCCAGGCATCAGTCAGGTATCAATGTAAGGAACAATAATTTAGGTTATGTAATGATTGGAAATGTATTTTAAAGGGACCACCACTGTTTTATTTTCCATAAACAATTTATTTTGATTTGTGCAATGTGCCTTTGAATTTCATTGAATATTTCAATATTTCAGGATAAGTAAATTCCATAGCACAGCCCTCTCCTTGGAAAATCTTTAAATAATCTGTGCCCAGCTCCCTATATCTTCTCTTGGACTACATAGAACAACTGGGAATATTATGCGGCAGTGCTGTATAAATTCATGGACATGGGGGGGCTACTTTTTTTGAGCCTACATGGTGGAAGGACAGCTATATTAACATGAGCTTCCATGGGTCCAATAGTAGGGTAAAATTGGGGATCCTGAAACTGCAAAGGCAGTAAGAAATAGGGAATTACAGTGCGGAATATGGAATAGGGCAGTGGGAAATTGGTAACAGAGAGGGCAAAATATGGAATAAAGTGGTAATAACAGAATACACAAAATGTAGGATATAGAATACAGTGGTGAGGAATAAAATACACATAGCACAGATCATGGAAAACGGCAGTGGAGGATAAGGAATGCACAGTGTAGAATATAGCCTAACTCCTCCATCCCTCCCCGGTATAATTTTTTATTATACACTTCTTATCTGACAATATCGGTGCAACTGGAACAAGAGATGAGGGGAAATCTCCCAAAGAGTTGAACTGACAATGGAAAAAAAAAGTCTGAGCGCTTTATGCACAATTTTAAAAGAAACAGGAGTTGCAACTTTGGCTGTCTTAAGTTTGTTGCTAAAAACAGATCATTATTTAGTTATGAAAGTAGAACAAGGCATGCAGAAAGTACATTACATTATATCTAAAAAGTTCAGTCAGTGGTCAGTCTTACAGCACTACAGGACCTAAATGAGTTAATGTGGAACATAAAGACAAATCCATTCACTAAGTAAATAGATTTCCCAATCCAATAATACACAGTGGTGCAGAAAAGATACTCTGTCCTTTTAATGATCGCATCCATCATCGTCACCGCTTTCTGAAAGATGATCTTAGGACCGCGTCCGGGATTCAATGGCAATTTAATTAAAAGACATAACAAAGGCGAGCTAATGAAGCAAAAGGCAAGGGACCGAGAAAGTAAAAAATGGCAAATTGAGAAAACAGTATGAAAAAGGCTAAAAAAGCTTTCTGCTAGGTAGAAAAGGTCATTTGAAACAATAGGATGTCTTTTATTTTTTTGTGTTTTTGTGCATTTAGCTTTTCCAGACTTGTTGGAGCGCTCCTTGGCACCCAGGTACCTCTCATCCTGATAAAATCAACAGCTGAGATTTGGCTGCAGATGGAGCACGGTGTAGGCTGTTTTGTAATACTCTGACATTACCGCATAAGGGGCAATGTGACCAGAATTTTTTTTTTATGTTTTTTACCCAGTCCATCTGACGTACAAAGGTGGAAGTGATCAATCATATTTCAAAGTAATTAAGTGTTTGTTTTCCAAGCAGGCTGTGGTTGCAAATTCATTTACCAATCTATTTTGTTTTTTTTTTTGCATTCAATCCTTAAGAATTACAGTCCATTTAAATTTAATCTGTGTGTTAAACTGTATTATGCAGAACATAAATATACACTGCACTAAATCGGCTTTTTGAAAATTAATGGCCTGCTATTGAAAAACCCTCTACCCCAATTTAATGCACCACAACACCCCAGCATTCCTTACGTGCACTACAATGTAGGTGCTTGCATCGGAGTGCCATTCAAAATGAATGGCAATGCAACACAACAAATTATTGTTCAACCAGTCCAGTGACGTCATATGTCTTTCCTCTTTTTCCCTGGCATTGGTGGGGGTCGGTCCCTATTTCTGCATACACCTAATGATACTAGGGATACTTTTAGAACAGATTGGATGATTACATTGCATTTGGTAGAGGTTCCATAAAAGCCTGGCTTCAATGAAAGTAGGTTGAATGTCACTGTCAACTATTCAGACTAAAGGACTAAGGACAACTATTGATTGAAATTACATATTTTTGGGGTTAGATCAAGTGTGAGGCTGCATACACATGTGCAACAAACTACTGCACAATGCATGAACGAGTGCTGAACATACAGCAGCGTTCTGCTTCACGGAGAGGGGAGGCAGAGAACGACGGAGCAGCACCCCGCTGCACGCTCTATCCCTTCACTTCTATTAGGATCGTTCGTCGTCCATTGTCTGTGTATCCACCAGGACGGTCATTCGGATGATGGTCGACGGACGCTGTACACATGCCAGATTCTCGGTATCAGCCCTGAGCCGATTATCGGACGAGAACCATTGCAAGTGTGTACGTAGCCTTGGAGGTAGATTAGAGTTTAAGGAACATATGTGTATAAATGGTTTTATCGTCTATTCTTCTTAGAGCCAAAAACATTATGACAAAAGCCATGAACGGCGGTCTTCCATTGCCAAAACCTTACTATGGCTTCTTCTTGACAGTAGGATTTTTCCAGAACACCCCATTTTCCAGTGTGGTCCTTAACCAGCTAAGAAACTTTAGAAATAAAAATTCCTTGGTGTCACCACAACGCCATATACTAAAATGTTTACAGCAAGCAATTTTCATTTCCTGCCAGGAACTCCACTTTGCAGACAGTCACTCCCAACATATAGATCCTCCTTCATATTGCTTTGAAGAGAGGTAATCTGTTAGAAAGTCATCTGTCTCATCTAAAGGTTCAGGTGTACATTTAATCTTCTTGTTAGATCGCATCTTGCTAATGGCCTCCGTTACAAACTGCAGCCTCAGTCTCTCTTGTTCCATCAGAATCTGAAGCATCATCGTTATTTACAACTTTTGTTAACACGGGGAGGTTTTTTTTTGTCTTACTTTGCATGGGTTAATTGCCCTCCGAGGAATGTTTAGGATACTTTATACTAGTTAGCTGCTTTTCTTGTCAGCTACTTTATAAGTTGTATCCGCTGTGTTTGCTGTTTCAGGAGTAGGTCATTAGTAACACTAAATACTTCATGGAACCCATTGTGGATTTTTCCACTTCTACACCATTAATATCCATTACATGCTGTGATCAGTCACGTATATTGATTTCGGCTAGATAGAACTACTTTGATCCCGCCACTGCCTCTGCTTACTGAGTATTTCTCTGAATATAAACTCTACGGACTCTACAAGGCTTTGGCTTGTGGAGGTTTCTCAGGAAATATGTGGTTTTGCATGCTCCATTTGGGTTGCTTAGAGGCGGGTAGTGCCCAATTAGCCAAGCAATTGTGTGAGAAGGGCAAAATACTATTAAAAGATGCTTCATAACAAGATGGATGGTTTTGTATAAATAAACAGGCGATTAACCCTGACCAATCTACCTTGGCAAAATTCTCTAGACCCATATAACATGCTACAGTTTGGTTCCCATGTATGGAAATGTCATGCCTTACTACACAGGGACCTGAAGACAAATTAAATTATTTAAATGTACAGTATTCAGTGTTTTGCAATGTCTTGCATTGTTTTATTTGACTAGAGTAAGAGCAGATAGGCATAGATAGGTTGACATAGGTGAGCATAAAATAAAAATTGGAAAATGAGAATGGATCACATATAATACACATTTATATATTATGTTTTTGTGTTTGGATGCATAATAATATATTTAAACCAAAGGTCCATATACATATTGTGGCTTATCAGTTCTTAAATGTGAAGGCTGCATACAGTAGTGGAAGACACGTGACACTGCCTTTTTGTATGTTTCAATTGCATGGAATGAAAACATGGAATAAGTGAATGGGGATATGGGGATGAAAGCAGAAAGTGAATACTTAACCAAGGTTGACAAGCAACAAAACCACAACTAAATATGTGCTGTCATTTTCAAAGGTTAACAGGTAACAAAATGATGACTAGTTAAGAACTGGCCCCTATTACATTTCGTTAAGTCCTAAAAATACACGATGATCCTATATCATTGTAACTTTTGTGTATTAAAATGAAATCTCAGACAATGTTATCTGATTTCTTAGCTATTACCTGAAAGCCATACAACCCCTCTGGTCTATTTAGTAGAGTTGGGGAGTTGTTCTCCAAATCTGGAGATCAGTCTTCAGTAACAATGCTATTCTATTCAGTATGGTGAGCATTGTTACCCTAGGATAAGAAGTGTCACTCTGGTAGGATCACCAAATGAAATTTTAGACCCACACTGCACCACGGCATCTGCCATTCAAGTAAATGGTGGACCTTGGGACCCATTTTTTACAAGCAGAAGGTGCACAGCTCCCATAAGAGACATGTCCCATTTGGACGCTTGGTTGTTGCCTGCATATCTCTCCCATGGTCTCAGTGATGTACAAATCTCCTTGGCTGAAATGTGGTTAGTCTTTCCCAGTTGCACAGCAGCAGTTTGCTGTGTACCTGGGAGTTGTCAGCCATTGAGTTTGGCACTTTGGGTCTAAAGGAACCCTACAGCAGCCACCACAAATAAGCACTGGTGAGCTATAATATGGTATATTTTCATTCTTGGGTTTAATTACACTTTAATTGGAGTACAACAGGAGGAGCTTGAACAAATATCCCCAGGTGGACTGAAATAGGGTCAGGAACTAAGGCAGAGACTTCTCCCTGTTGCAGAAGCCAAGATTTATAGATACCTGGAACTGACTGCCTACAACGCAAAGTAATATACCTGATATCACTTTTGTGTGTACTGGTCCTTTAATAAAAATCAATCTGATCAAAAAAGAATGAAATTATTGACCGTTTCACCCTGATAGGGCAGATTTTTATACATTGGCTTATCTTTAGCTGGCAGTGTTTGATTTTCGGCATATATTAGCACGTCGTCACATGCAGCAGGGATTACTGTAACAAGGGTATAGGATGCTATAAAAAAAATAATAATAATAAAATCAGCTGATGAACACCTGCCATCTCCATTATAATTCTACATGGCTTAGGACGACGTCCAGGTAAAATGGCAGCCGTATAATCTGCTTTCCGCCTGCATTGTCGGCACTCCATGCTGAAATGATAAATTTGAAAGCAGAACATGTAAACAGGATTTCTGTCCCTGCAGAGTTCTAGCTTAGGCTGCTCGCTTGTCTCTTTTAATATGATTTGTCCTGGCCATAGAAAACAAGGGCTCTCTTTTCCACCCATCCCTCTGCTAATGTAATTAGCATCTAGTCAATAATGTTCAGCATTTCATTTTACCACTTTAATTAACAAATTCAATTTGTTCAAAGCACTGTGAAAGCAAATTAAAAGCAGACAGAGGGAAGAGCTGCAGGTCTAGATATATAGAAAGGTGTTTGGGAGCCAGATCTTCTCTTTGTTTACCTTTACTTTTTGATTATCCCACAAGTGCAAATAAACCTTAAAGAAGAACTCCAGCTAAACGCACAGTTGAAATACATATATGTTACGCATACAGTGTAGAGCCCAACTCTTAGCATGCCAAGAATAGAATTAAATGACAGAGAGAATGTAAATCCTGTGGTTATACACAGGGCCTAAGTGACTGCCCGATGCCTGCAGAGGATGGCAATGGGACTCAAAAGTGTCACCTTCGGAGATTACAACTGCGAGGGATGCGGCAGTGATGGGATCGATCCTGGACTTGTCATTGTTGAAGGACAGTAGAGAAGGAGGTAGGTGTGTGCCATAAAAGATTATGGAAAAAAGCTCACCTCTACCAATGGTTTTACTTCTGCTTAAAGTAATTGACCAATAAGTAAGTGAGCGTGCCAATGAGCTGAATGGCTCAGATAATTGGCACTCCTGCTGTCAGCATGATTTCTAGGTTGCAATAAAGTATGGGTAATTATTATAAATGTACATTTTAGGTACTTATACCAGCAGTATTTAAAGTATATGTAATACATACGCAACTGGAATAAAGGGTATCAGCTCTAGTTTGAAGCTGAACTCAACACAAACAGCAAAATGCATAGCTGAGCTGCATTACCTGAAAAAAGTTTGTCCATCTAGATCTGAGATTCATACAGCCCTGCCAGACAGCAGAGCCAAGCTGGTGACTTGACTTCCCCCTATGCTGTTAATAAAGCCTGGTCATCTCTCTGCTCCCAGTCTGTTATTGAACAATGAAGAAGGAGCAGTTTACTCCTCTTGCTGTCTCCTCCAATGGACCTAATTTACTAATTTACTAATTTACTCTTTAAGACTGGAGAAGACTATCACGAGAGAAGCTAGTTGAATCAGCAAACATGGAATGGATTTCTTAAAACTTATTTTCTTTTAGTAAGCAAATGTTTTCAATCCTGGAGGAGATCCAATCTAGATTTTCCAGATCACCCATGTTGTCCCTTGATAGTCTATCATCTCAAGTTTGGAAAGCTTTATTAAATCAGGCTCTATGGGGCTCTATGAGTTCTTAAAGCTCTCCAAGGCTGGAGAAAATACACTTTTCACAGTGAAGCTGGGTTATCCAGCAAACCTGGAATGGGTTTTTTTAAAAGTCGCCTAGGCGTTTAAGAATGAATGGGAGTGTGGAGCCTCCCGGGATACCTATGTCACACATCACAGGAGGCATTTGGCTGCTCCTTCTGCGCATGCCCAAGCATCTCGGACATGCGCAGAAGGAGCTCTTTCATGTGCAATGAGATTGGCAAATTTTTTCCCAATCTACGTCACCTGATCTTCCGCCTGCTCAGTGCGAGATCGGGTGACACAGGAAGAAGAACCCAAAAGAAGCGAGAAGAAAATGTCGACGCCGGGCACGAAGACGGATACCAGAATGACGCAGGACCCGTCGGAAGAAACCTGCGAGATTGAAGGTATGTGTTTTTTTTGTTTTACTTCCGGGACCTGAATGGGGTGGTGATAGAACAAAGGAAAGGTGATTGTAAGATGCTGGGAAGGGAGTAGGGGACTACCCCATAAGTCAGTTCACTATCCAGCTGTTGTCAGATAACAAGTGTCCAAGATGGGAAAATCCAATCATGCAATTAGTACATGTGTCTATCTGTACAGTCACTGTAAATAACTACATAGAATCCTACTAGATCCAAACATTGAAGGTGCTGAATGTCAGGATCCTTCACAGATTTCTATTTGAGCAAAGGCTGCAATGTCTAACGACAAGGATATAGTTGTTTGAATGATATAGCTGGCTTTACCATTTTAAATAATGTTGCTAACATAAAAACCTATAGGGTTATCTACCAGTTGGTAAAAGTGGCTATTGTCTGCAGCCTCTGAAATGCAAATCACACCACCCACCACTGACCTCCTCTTCTCTGACACTGCCCCAGTATTCCATGACTTGCCTGTAAATGAGTATGCACATGCTGCACTATTTCTGAGACCAGATGTAAAATAACACTATGTACTGCATAACCTTTTATCCTTTCTTTCCTGTTCTTAGTGATTTGTTATTTTACTTTGAAGAATATCAAGGGTTCTGGAGTCTGGGTTTGTGTCTTGGTAATTTTATTTTGTTTTCTTTGACATCAAAAACCTTTAGAGTTAAACGGATTACTAAAACAAGATTATATGTATATGATCTTTTATCCTGTATAGATGGCGGTTGCATCAGACCAGAAAATACATAGCAGTCCAGGCTAAGATTTTGCATTAGACTTGGGTGACATTACTAGCCGTATACATATCAGATGAAAACCTTCCTACCATTAAGGTCTAATGCTCTCAGACCTTCTGCGGGTCCTGGCACAGTGCCAGCTCAGTGTTGCAGAATATCTTTGCATTATTACATTCCTCTGGGGAATGCTATAGCTTAGTACCTACAGACTGGGCCTGAGCATTGACAGATACAAATATTGTGCTCACGCACTCTCTGCTGCTACTTTATAGTCATTTAAATTCACTTTGCATCCGGCTGAGGGATGGCTGTCATTGCAACATATGTTACTCACAGTAGTTGTTAGACAAGGTGAGAATCACTGTCAAGATACAGCAACCAAAATGATGAAGATTTTAGAAATTCCTTCCCGAAAAACTCTTTCTAAAGACTATAGTCACCTTTACAATAGTTAGAATAAGACTGAAAAGAGACAAACGTCGATCAACTTCATCCCGTCACCAATTTTACAGGTTTATTCTAGAAAATGACAAGAAACCCATGTGACAAATATAAACAAAAATGAATATTGATAACCAAAAATAGTGAACACCTGAAAACCATATGAATATCAATCAACTGGAAACTTTATTTAGGTTCCAAGTAGGAAGGAGGTCTGAGCCTTCCCAAATATAAGGTCGCATTTCTCATCCAGGATTCCGTGGAATCCTGGGGGTTTCCCCAGGAGCTGCTAAGGGTTCTTTGAGAAATGAGCTATTTGTGCCTCCCAGGTCAGTTTAAGGTATTAATTATCTTTTTGGCTATCTGTAAGGGAGACATACTTCCCAATGGCCAGCAATGTAGAAGACATTCTTCATACTAACCACCACACTAAGATACTGTGAGCTGTGGATATTCTAATTATAGCTAGGGTTCTCTGAACACCTCAACGTTTTTCAAGGGTTCCCGTGTTATAAAGGTCGAGAAAACTACTCTAGGGGTTTAAAGCTCTCAAAATTTTTTCCATGGTAAAAAGCCATGCTTGCATTGGAAACCACATTCTGAATTGTGGTTGTTAATGGCCGTATCATCCTTCAAAAATCCACCAGCCAATAGAGATGCTGCTGTCACTTGCTCCCCGATGGTTCCTAATGCACATAACTGACAGTATTGCCTTTCCATCTGGCAGGGAGGTGTAAAAAAAGTTCTAAAGCAGTTTTCACATCTGGTCATGGTTGACATTCCATTTCTGGTTTGAATGACACCCAACACCTACTTCCTATTATCTTCTTGCATTATCTTTAGTAAGATAATGCAAAGACCAGTACCTCATTTATGACACTACAACTATTCTCAGTATCATTCATTATTTCCAGTTTATTTTTTCTTTCAACCACAACCTAACATAAAAAATATTTTTGATTCTAGGTCCACTATACAATGCAATAAAATCTCAGTTTGGTTTGGAGTTTTCAGTTCACAGACAAATATTCCCTTTGGAAATATTTTATGGAAATTGGCAACAAAGCAACATTTGAATGGTGTACTTATCTCATCATTATATTTCACTTTTGGTGCCAAAATGGAGTTCATTTTGGGAACTGCAATAGGGAAAAGAAAATTGTTTCTTTGTGTGTCCTGCCTTGGTAATACTCTACTACTAAAGCTGTCTGGATGATTCAAGATATTAAAAACATAAGTATAGTTTTAGTTGCATTTCGGCAGTTCCCCTTTGAAGCTTGAGGTTTATATCATGACAAATGCGTTCCCAGTCTAAAAATAAATCTTGATATACAAATCCTCCTCTGTCACAGATGACATTGCAAATAATTGACAGCTGCTTAGAGGCTACCAAGCTAAAACACAGAGATATCAGGCTGCCCATATTACATGGCATATTCTGTGGCTTTATACAGCTAACACTATTATATTATATTATATTATACTGCTGTATCTAATGAGACATTCTCTTGTATTAGGCATGGTTAAGCATGAGTGAGTCCTGTGCAGGTAAGAAGGCCCTTGTTTGTTCTCCTAGGAGGGGTGAATAAAAATAAAAATCCAAGAGACATTGGGTCTGATTTATTTAAGGCTCCCCGAGGCTGGAGAAGATAAACTTTTATCAGTGAAGCTGGGTGATCCAGCAAACCTGAAATGGATTTCCATAAAGTGATTTGCTATTTGCTAGCAAATGTTTTGATTCCTGGACCAGATCCATTCAAGGTTTGCTGAATCACTTCACTGATTAAAGTATTTCCTCTCCAGCCTTGGAGAGCTTTAATAAATCAGGCCCATTAAGAGAACAAAAAAAATTTTATGGATGAGATTTTGGAATATTTTATCAATGTGGTTTATGTTGGTAGCACTGAAACTATTACCCTGATTTATTAAAGCTCTCTGAGACTGGAGAAGATAGACTAATTATGGGTAAACCTTGGCGATCCAGTGATACTAGAATGGATTTCTTAAAAATTGTTTGCTTTTATTTTTAATCATGCGTCATAGCAATTGTACTTTTGCTGTAACACCCAGGTTTTCCATGATAGTCTCCATCTTCTCTAGTCTTGGAAAGCTTTAGTAAATCAAGCCCTATGTCTTATGTCTCTAAAATGTCAAAGCACACTTGTATCTGAGTATTTTTTGGGTGCTTTATTAAAGCTAAACTCTACCGTTCATGTAAACTTAAAGTCCATGACTCCATGGCTCACTACTCCCGGTCCCGTCTGTTGCTACTCTTCCAAGTTGAATGACATACAGTATGTGGACATCCAACCTACTTTCTGTGAGTTCTGGTCCATGACACTGGCCGAGGCTTACCAGTAGATCTATTTTTTACACTTGAACAGAAGAACAACACTGTTTGATCTGCCTTGAAATTACACAGCAGTGCTGCCAGGGTAATCTTAAGCCTTCTGCATACATTGCAGGTTTATTGTAGACATTGAAAGATTTACCAACTACTGTTTAGTTCAAGAGTCTGCCTGATTGGCTGTAGACTGGATATATTAGGTAGGCTCTTATTGACAGAGAGACTGTTACGTGTATACCTTAGAAGAACACATAGTTTAAAAATGGACTTAAAAATAAAGGAGGGAATCAAATGAAGTCTTTTTGTTAATGGTCTTTGGGCTTGATGATTCAGAATGCCACGTGCAGGTCCCTGTATCTGTCACATTTGATGGGTTGATTGGACTGTTACAGGAAGTGGGGTGTTAAGGGAACCTGGCCATGACTTCCTGCACTCATGTGCTAATGATGGGCATCATTTACCCAGAGGACTAAAGACATCTTGTGCCAAAGATGGACCGGGGTTAAAGGTGGGTGTTGCAACCAGCAACCTAATCTTAATTTCCAGGAGTATCCTAAATAAAAAGTTTAATGGCCCAGAGTTGGGCTTCTAGCAGTTAGGTGCCCTAGAGCAGTGGTCCCCAACCTTATGGAGCTAGCGGACCACTAAATGTACGCACTCCAGACGGCGCATGCGTGGGGAGCCGTGTGTCACTCAAAGGAGAAGAAACTTCCTCCAGAGTGAGGTCATGATGCCAGAACCTACTTACTCTCACAGAGACACAATCCACTCACCGCCCTGAGCCTGCATTTGTCCCTGGGAGACGTAGTCTGTGGCCCTGGCCGGTGTGCCCCCCAAGTGACGTCCTTCTCCTGACCCCGCTGGGGGGTGCACCAGCCAGAGCCGCGGCCCACCTGTCAGACGGCTAGTGTTCACTAGTGGTTGGGGACCCCTGCCCTGGAGCATGCCAGCTTTGTCTGGACAAAGATCCTCATCCCTTCAGCGTCCTGTATGTTGCATTTTCAATTCGCAGTGATGTGTCCGCTAAAAAAAATCTTTCTATCAAGACGTCTTGGAAAAAAAGATCACATTATCTAGAGTAACAAAAGGTCTTTCTGCAGAGACATTTCTCTCTATAAGGAGAACTGCCATTAAAGGAGACTTCTGTCCTTAATTTACACTTACATTAACTCCCATTAATAGTTTCCCTGGCAACAGGGTAATTGCTTTAAACTAAAAAATGTTCCTGTAGAGCAAGTCTGTATGAAAATAAAGTTATGTTGTCCAAGCAGCAGAATATTAGACAGCCAGAAGAGTTAAATATATTATCATTGCTTCAATGTGCTCACAACATTTGGTAGGGTATTCCGTGAACAACCCAATAACACCAGCCTTAAAAAAAGTGAGGAAAAGGAGAGTTTGCTTTTCTTTATATTTACCCAGATAATACTTCAATCACAGAATTCTGTTTTCAGTGTCATCCCAATCTTCTCCAGCCTCCTTCAGTCAATTTTTGTCCTTCCTAATGGATGTCCCATACCTGTGCACCATGCACATGATTGATTGTAGTCTCCATCAGGAGCTTATGCGACAGGACGACTACACAAAAGTACATTTGGAAATCAGTTGCCACAGCAATGTTATTATTATATTATTTATTTAGCGCCAACATGTTACACAGCACTGTACATTAAATAGGGGTTTGCAATTGACAGATACAGGCAGTGATACAGGAGGAGGAGAGGACCCTGCCCAGAAGAGCTTACAATCTAGGAGGTGGGGGAAGTATCACACAATAGTAGGGGGGAAATGGAATGGTGGGTGAGTAGTGAAGGTTTAAAAGACAGAGGAAGACGGGTAGGCAAGTTTGAAAAGATGGGTTTTGAGTGCTCTTTTAAATAAACAGAAAATAGGGGCAAGCTAAATAAGATGAGGAAGTCCATTCCAGAGAGTCGGGGCAGCTCTAGAAATGTCTTGGATCCGTGCATGTGATGAGGTTATGAGTGAGGAAGTCATTAGTAGGTCATTGGAGGAGAGAAGAGAATCTTTTATGGCAAGATCATTAAAGAACTGTGAAATGATTTCAAGCTAAGGCATAGTAGCCTAAATCTTATTTCTACGTGAAATGGAAATGTAGAGTTTTGTAAAAAGAGGCGGATAAGGAGTGGTAGGAATTAGAGTTCTAGCTGCAGAGTTTATTATATAAGAACTGGTTAGTGGAATACTAGAGAACAGAATACCGCAGTAGTCCAGAGCATGTACATGGCATCTGGTAGTGTCTTGGGACAAGAAGAGGAATATTTAGCTTTAATTTTCATGTTTGATCGTACTCATTAACCCAAAAAATATTGAAGCTTTTGGATCATTTTAATAGCCAGTCCATATGCATTTTTCAAGGGAGAAATCAGCAACAATGACCCACTTGTTTCTTTCACTGTGCATATAATTGGACTTCGGTCAAGATTACAAAATGGATGCCTGTACACAGGAAAAGCAATCTTTTTGTAGTCTGTACTTTTCTTAAGGGAGCTTGCTAGTTGAATAGCACTGGGAGCATGTGCGCATCTCTCCCGCTTTCATCCTGTGAAACTGCCAGGTGCAATTGATCTTCTGAAAGTTTATCTTTCCAGTGAGATGTTCCATTATTGCACATTAATCAGAGCCTCTAGGCAGTAACACAGAGGCAACCACAAGCTAATTAAGGTGAAAATACAAGCCAGCACATGCTCCGCTATCCAAAAATCTTACCCATTTATTTGGCAAATTCATCATTTATTGCATGACTAGTACAGCGCTTGATAAAGTGATATACTGTTGTTATTATAAAGCACACTGTCAACCTATCCTATTAGATTATACTTATTTATAAATCGATGCTTCATTATTTTCTCTATTCCTTTGTATTTGACAAGAAGTATAGTCATTAAAATTTTATTCCACTAAACTGACTTTGTTCTGTTGTATGAGCCAGGCTTGGACTGTCAGTTTGGCAGGACTGGCATTTTGCAGCATTGTTCAGAACAGACATAGTCCTAACATCAGGGGTTTCTAGTGCATTGAAGCAGGTATTTAGTACTTAATTAAAGTAAGATGTTTCTTTTTTTTCTTTCATTCAGTCATTTTACCCAAAAGAAGAGTGTAAATACCTATCTTACTGACTGCTGGTACACTTCTAGAGGAACTTTGCCCTGCCTTGGGAATCAACACTTTTAGAAGTGTGGTATTTCTTGGTCCCCTGTAGTTCTTTCTAGTTGCCCCTGTTGACCTTCACAATATTGTTCCATCATTACTGGAAGTGCCAATTTCTGGGTACCATGGATCTGGGACCACTCCTTTGACGGAAGCACCTTTTGGTGGCACAGGCAGGAGGACATGTGGAGTATGTGTTTCTGGGGATTTATAAATACAAGCTCTATTCTCATTTTATTGTAGACCAAATATGTCATGAATCATGCACACCATGTTGGTTATTTTCATCTTGATCTGTAAAAGTTTACCAAAATACTGAAGCTTCTTCACTTACAGAGTTACAGAGAAGAAAAGACTTGGTGAGACTTCTTCTGTGCTGGTCTGATCTCCCTGCATGCATCTGGGTGGGCAATATCAAGCTGCCATAATTACATGACCAAGACCCGGGTAGAGGTTTTTAGCTTTTTCAACCATAAATATAGAATGGATAATAAATAGCACTGCTGCTTGCTAATAATCTATGCAAAGTTCAGGTCCTTGGTTTAGGTCCATTTCAAATCAGATGCTTAATAAACCCTGGCAATGTTGAACACTCAGTAAGCAACATACTCAAGCTTTGTTGTAAATGTCATCATTGCCTTATGAGCTGCAGCCCATAAGTCTGAGAAAGGCTTCTATCATCTGGGGCTTTCACATTTGTTATTCGGTGAGAGATTCTCTTTTTAAGGAGCAAGTTTAAGTGTATGTAAAGCCAAAACCGTAAAGAATGGGTAAACTGATGCCAAGTTACTCGTGGCTGTCTGTGTACCAGTGGGAAAATTTCCAATCAGTTCCTTTCCAGGGGTTCGGAGACAATTTTTGCTGGAACAACGAAAGAGCTCTATGGACAACGATTCATTTTTGAACAACAAAATTCCTCTAGAGGTGTACCAGCAGTCAGTAATATAGTTATGTATTTTTGCATTGCCCTTCTTTTTCATGACCGAGGTAGTTACGACCTTCTTGTGGGTGAACACACTCTCCTTATCTACCACCAATACCAAAAGAAAGACAACTTGCGTGTATGGTACAAAATGGCTAATGGCTATTTATTAGTCTTGTAATGCAAAATAAAACAACTTTGCACATAACTTATGTCCCATCTCTTAAACATAACAACATAACCCATGTTAACCAGCATAAACATACTTTAAAGGTAGCATTCTGTTAATTTATCCAATCGGGTTGCAGGTCCTTAAGGCATTCTAAATGTAACCCTTGTAAACTTTGGGATCTGCACCCCTTTGGTATTGTTGGTTCCCAAACACAATCCTACCAACTTGGCAACAATATAAATGACTATCCAACTATTCCCACACCCCATTTTAAACTTAGAGGAACCTGTACCAAAGATGGCACTCCACCAACTATATCACATTATCAACACACTGCCCTCGAGGACCTCAGACCACCACATTTACATCAAACACCCTACCCACAATCCCCACAGTCATATTGTAAGGGAGGGAGAGTGGGAAAGTTGCCTCCTGATGTTCCTTCCTCTGACCGCACTTCCTGTCCTTACCACCTACATTTCCTTCTCTCCATCCCCATTTTACTCCCCCCACCAGTTTGAACCTCTGAACTGTCTCTGACCTCCCTTCCTATACCTACTTAGCCCTATCCCACCCACTTTGCCATACCATCCAGTCATGTTTATCGCTGGTACAAATAGAGAGCTTAATCTGCCTAATGGGGAGTACCATATATACTTGCTCTGAACAGAATAACATCCCCAGTTCCTGGTTTCTATACAGATGATCAAAGTTAAGTTTTGGTGGGTTTGCTTTTGGCTCAGATTATTCATTGTGCAGTGGCTACCATAGCTATGAACAAAGGCTTTATTTTTGCAAGTAGGTTGTGCGGCAATGGAAATCACCCAGCAGCAAACATCTACTTTATTGGTTTCTTGTTGCATAATAACTTGAGCAAATAATACTTTTTAACAATCTACTTCTGCTTGACATGCTCATTATATTGGTTATTAAAATCTATTGGTTGAATATTTATTGTTATCGTTCAGTAAAAATCAATTCCCTTAATATGACACATTTCCCCCATCTTGTTTTTTGGAACTTCAGAGAAGAGCATGATTCCCCCCTGCTCTAGTTTAATATAAAAACCCTTTATCTTCCACCCTCTGTCTTCATGTCTTTAGTCATTTTCCAGTTTCTTTGCAGTAGCGGTGAATCACTCTGAACTTATTAGAAAAGCTGATGTAATTTTGACACCCCTGTGGCTCTGTAGTTAATGTAATTTATCCATTTTATTTTTCCCTAAACACATAAATCATTTTGCTTTTCACAACAAAGATTTTGCAAGGGGCAGCCCAGACAAGTAACAGTGTGAAAATAAAATGATCACAAATCATAATACTCAATAAATAAGCAAAAGAATCTTTAAACTTTTTTTGCTGACACCTTATTGTAAGCCATCCAGTGGTGGTAAAGGACCAATTTACCCAAAACTTAACATGCTTCTTACCTACAATGCCTACTTCTAATATGTCCATAACTTTACAAACTTTGATGGTATTTAGCCGTACTCCTATGCGGCTTTCAAAATGGTCACCATGATGTCAATCTTCCCTAAACTATTCTTACTTATTTAATACATCTTAGACTCTTCCATATGAAATCTGCAGCAGTTTTACTCTGACTTCTAAACTATAATAAAACACAAGAGTAAATTAAGTATCCCTCTTCCATGAACACTTGCATTTTAGAAATGAAGATGAAGAGAACAGTATTTAGATGACTCCCAGTTTGTTCTCATGAACTACATTTTAACATGTAAGAACGATGGCTTCTGTTAAAATCCTTTGGCCACCATTAGAGGACAATTGTTATAAAATGAGTAATTGTGACTGTAACTAACAAACGCCACCAAAACTGTTTACCTCAGTGTTTCAATGAAATTGGAAACTGCTGGAGCATGTCCTTGTGTGATATTAGAAAAGAATATATAAAACACGTATTTATACCGAGTGAAAACCTAGTTAAGCGTGTACAAAAGGCAGTTACATATTTGTAAACTGTAAATATATATTTGTTTGATGGCAGGCACTCTTGCCTTGTAGTTCTAGGACCTGGGTACATATTGTACTGGGTTCAAAATCTGCAATTGGAATTTATATTTTGCTGCTGGATGCATGGCAATTGTGAGTGTTATGCATGTTTTATGCATATTTACAATGTTTAAAATCTTTTTATACAATATAGATTTATAGTATTTTTTTTCATTTTCGCTTTTTATTTTAAATTTTTTTTTTCATACTGTTTTGTATTATTGTAGGGCCTTAAACATCCCCTATATTAGCAGTCCCCAACCTGTGGCCCGCCAACCACTGGTTGTACAGGGCTCTGGCCACGGACCATGTCTCCGGTACAGATCACAGACTCGGGGCAGATTGTGTCTCTGGACATAACCCACCCACTCTCTTATTGCAGGCTCTGCGATGGGTGAGTGGGGGGTTCCGGCATCATGACATCACTCTAAGGGAAGTTGCTTCCTCTTTGAGTGACACACAGCTCCCCGCGAATCCTGAGTCTGTAAATTTAGTGGTCTGTGATGTCCAAAAGGATGGGGACCACTTCTCTATTTAACAGCATGTATGAAAAATTGCCAATTGTTTTATTTTGCATTGGAAATCTAAATAGGAAAAATTAATGTCCATGGACTGTAGATCTGTTCTTTTGTATACATTTTCTTGGGTTAAAAATGCTACTATCATTATGACATAATACCCCATTGGGACACAATAGGTGCAATTCGTTCAAAGGAAACTTTCATTAAAAAGAATTACACCTTTTTTTTCAAATTTTTTTTTAATTTCTATATTGTGAGCATAGAATTTATCAAAGGACATGAAATAAAGAATGAAGTGCAGGAGATATTTTACAAATATGATAAAATGGGTACATAAGAACAAGATTTTGAATGCCAATCATTTTCCTACAGTTAAGGTAGGGACAACTAAGGTGAGTACAACTGAGGTAGGTACATTAGATTGTTATCCCCTTTGAGGGACAGCTAGTGACATGACTATGGACTTTGTACAGCGCTGCGTAATTTAATGGCACTATATAAATACTAGTTTTAGTAATATTAAAATTAATACTAAAATTCTAGTAATATTAATAACTAAATATAATATATATATAATATATAATAATATACAAAATCTTGCAAATGTATTCAACGGAAGACAACAAATGGTGCTTAACTTTACTTTCAAAGAGCCCTCAATCAATCCGCAATCAGATTCCATTTGGTTCCGTGCCGTCTTCTTCACAGCGCTGATGAACCTGCAGGCATCGCCATCTTCAGAAGCGTTCTTCCGGGTTCTTCTTACATCACCCAATCTCACACTGCTCAGGTGCAAGATCAGGTGACGTTTCCTCCTTAAAATATTACTGTGGATGCGTAAGATCATAACTTTTTTTTGCGGGGGAAGACCCTTCTGGAGCAGCCCAAAGCCTCCTGGGTTACATGATCTACATATAATACGGTGCTCTAGGTTTCCCTTTTAGTCTTTACCGCCACACCTGTGAAGATGGAATGGGAGGGGTACTCCACCTTTAGCTTAAAAATAATTTAAAAGAAACATTAAAAAAATTTGTTTTTCATTATATAAAATGGTTATCTATCCTTTTATATAATTTAAAAAATGTCAGGATGAGTCTACTTTAAAGCAGACTTATCGATAGGGTATTGTGTTAGCTCCCAATGACAGCCTGGTTCAAAAATATACAGCGTGTCTGGTTGGTGTTCTGATCTTCTGCCTTTATTATTTTCTAAATCAATGACCTAGAATGAGGATGCAGCTCTGGCTATTATATAATTATCACACAGGTATCTGCATGCTTGTTCCAGATGTGTGACTGAGATTGCAGAAACCAAAACATTAGCTTTATTTCCAGGCAAATAGCATTCTTTAGAACGTGTTCAGCGATGGCATCTTACGGAATCTCCAGTATAGGTCCACTTTGAAGACCATTTTCAGTTATAAGATATTTTTTGTGATTCCTCCCTCTAGTGAACAGAGATAGCATTGCAGTAACATAAAATATACCTCTTCGAAAGCCAGTATTAAAATTTTTGGGAAAAAATACATATTAAATTCTTCATAGGTTTCAGAAAATGCAGAAGACTGCAAAATAAAAATATTGTAACGTTACATATGTATTTTAAAATGCAGATCCATTCCTATGCCTAATTTATTATAAATCTTCCCATTGACAGGTACAGAATGTGCATGACATCCTGTGCAAAGAAGAGTTTAAACATTGTTAGATGCATTGATTAGATTTTATGTATTAAACTGCTCGCATGCACATTTAGGTTTAGTAAAAAATGAAAAGACTATGGGTTCCCATTAAATTATCCCTGCTATGTTTGATTCTGGGGCTGAGCCACCGTTCATATATCAAATACAAAATCACCTTTAGTGACCTTTATTGGTACACGTGCTTTCAAATGGATTTTGCCTGCTGAACATGTTTAACCCTATTAACCCCGGAATACGATGTCTGTAGCTGATCTTCCCTATGGCATTTCAGCAATTCATTGGCGTTGCTGTTTGGTGATCATTATTTCTCTCATTTCATGTTTATCTCGCTCTGTCCTCGCTGTTTCACAGTGAGTGATTTTCTCTGTCATCTCACAGTAAATTGATGAATATTGCCTGCCTATGCCGTGCAAAACATGGCTAATATATCAGTTAAATGGGAACGGCAAACACCACCTGCTCATCCAGGCAAGTGGCTCTTTGGAAAATGGAATGCATAATCAATGGAATTAAATCATTAGCTTAGACAAATACCAGGGTGTGGCATCGTGACCGCTCAATACCCGCTCAGCGCTCTGCATTTACTTGTTAAGCAATAGATAACATGCGGGCTTGGATAACATGGGAGGATGAAGATATGCAAAGTGTAATGATACATGGCAACCAATCAGAAAGCCTGTATTGACCATATGATTTATGGGTCGGTTAGCATTACTACCAGGCCAATATTTTACAGGCCAGGCGGGTATTAGTAACAATGGGAGTTGTCATTGCTATTAGGCTTTTTTATTGTTGTTACTATTGTGGAATAGAGCTGTATTTTTTTAACCAACAGTCATGTCCAGTTAGGCTGGGCTTGCACCCATGTACTGCAGTGTATTTCCCATTTGAACGAGTTTGCATATGGCAGCATAATAAAAGAAGTGCTGCCATTATCGTGTGATTTATGGTTTTTGTGGTACCATGCATAGCAGTGTTCTGCACGAGATCCATCGGCAAAGTGCACTGGGGTGCAGTACACCAATGCAGGTTACCATGCGTTTAGATAATGCGAACAGTGCCACACTGCACCAATGTGATATATTATCCATCAATCAGAAAGATGGACAGAATCTGCTAGACCCTCTAGAGAAGGAATAAGACTCCTAGTCTTAGGAGTCTTAGGAATAAGAGTCTTAGGAATAAGACTCCTAAGACTCTACTTTTACTGCAGTTTATTGATTCTTATAAAGTCAAATTATATTTCTGCATAAAAAAAAAAAAGATGATGATATGATTTCTCCAAAAAAAACAATATATGCTGAGAAGAAAAAATAGAGATAAATAGAGATAAGTATGGGTGCCTCATGCAAAATAATTTTAGCAAACGTTTTGCATATCCACATTGACTTATAAGGCACCATTTCATTTTATTTACAGTACTTGGGTAAGTATGGTTGTTGGTCTCCAGGTTTCTCTTAAAAACACTAAGATAGCTACCTCTTAGTATAAATGGTAAATCAGAAAAATAAGGAGAGGAAAGAAGATTTTTTTTTGGCTGCTAATTGCTCATATATTGTGAATATTGCAGCATGAAATATACAGGAGGTAAACGTTTTGTTGATAAAGTCATGGGTGTGTCATGGTATCTACTATACCATCAACAGCTACGTGGTAATGTACTATAAATGTCTCATAACCCGACACATTTCACTTTTCTTGCTTCCTCAGGGGTATATGGAGGACACAGTCGCAATATAATAGATGTTGGTTCGTTTCTCACAGATGAGAGATTGTTGTGGCACAAGGAGAGTGTTTTATTGGTTCAAGGGTTCAAATTAAAACTTTTTCAATGACGTTGTAGTACATATAGAAGAAAACCCTCTGGAGGGGCTCATACGGTTGCTGAAAATCCCTTTCAGGGGGACTTGATGCTGCTGGAGATCCCTTTAAATGTAGGAGCGATTGGTTGGGGCAGATCTTTCTCCTAATGACAGAACAGACAAATCTTTAATTTTCAAATCCTCTTCAATAAAATCATCATTCATTTAAACAAATTCTAAATGTGTACATATACAAATAATACAAATTTAGTCTCCATTTCTCAACTAGCCTCAAAGGCATATTTCTGGTAAACAATATTCCTATGCTATCTGTGCTCAGATCATGGACATGAAAATACATATGTGTAAGTAAAAATGCAAAGGGTAGTATGGGAATATGTCTGCTGCAAAAGAACATCTAGGTGGGGGACAGAAGCTTTGAAAAGCAGACCTCATAGTTGCAAATCCTGGCCCATATCAGCACAAAAGCCAACACTGAATTGGTATAGCCCCATACCCCCAGGCTACAAATTATTTAAGTTTTTTGCATTTTTATCACACAGTAAACTTTCAACCCAAGTGCTAGTGGCAGGTAATTGGTTCTAGGACCATGTGACGGGTCAACAATGGTAGCCTACTAATGTCTTTTATGGCCAATTCCTTTAAATGTCAAAACTCTTCTGTTTGTGTCAAGGTAATTTTATCTCCATGTATTTATAAATGTTATAGAAAACTTCTGATCTTTTGTTTTAGTTTCTTCATTCATGTATTCTAGTAATGGCAGTCGATGAAGAACAAGGCACCCAAAACCTGTATAAGGAGATTGCTATTTCTGCTATAACTGCCATAATCTAGCATGTACAGAGAGAGGTGGCGGGTGGGTGGGGGAGTGCGGTGTCTTCTGAAAATGACCAGAGGGTGAAGGGTAATGAGATGTTCTGACGTGTTACCCTGAGAGATAAGAAACAGAACAGGCAGCTGAGATCCTAGTTAAATACAGATAACAGGTTATTATTGTGGGGCTTAGAGAGAGAATTACTGCACACTTTTATAATGCCATTACTATTCAGCTCCTTTTCTGTACAGGAACACATAAATCTTTTAAGACTCATCCTATGAAACTACAGGCTGTGAACTTTGGTGATAATGAGCTTTACCTTGTTCTATGGGAAAAAGCAGTGGAAATTAAAAGGAATTTTTACATTAAGCCTTATATGCATTTTAAAAATTAAAAAATATATATAAAACTGTATTTCTGGCATACAGATTGCAACTTTCATGGAAAAACTATGAAATACCTAATGAGGAAGGCAAATAACACAATAATTTGGAGCCTGAGGGTATGGGGCTGCACCGATTGAGTGTTGTCTTTGTGCCGATATAAGCCAATGTCTGCTTTTTTACAGCTTCTGTCTCTTACTGCCCACCTAGAAGTCCTAGTACTCCTGGCATAGCAGACATGTTCTCATTCTACCTATTGCAGGTATATATATGGATATTTACATATACAGCTAAAGAGTTCCTTTTGACACAACAGGTAAGAATGAACATGTAAATGTGGAAAGGTGCCAAGAGCAATTGCCGGCTTGGATGTGAATGTTATGGCTATCTTAAACATATCTATAATATATTTATACTTATTATGTATAATATTAGCTTTAAGACAGCCAAAAAAATTATATTTACATCCAAAGATAGCGGGTGCTTTTGGCACTCTTTCCATACTTAAATGTCTATGCTGTTATGTTAAGAGAAGCTTTTTTATTAGGGGAAGTAGCTCAACCTCTTCATTTAGACACACAAAGTAGTTAAAAGCGTGACTCCTTTTTCCTCTACCTCCCTGTACACCAAAGGGGTCAGTGGATAGCACTCTTGCTTTTGCAGTACTAGGGTTGCAGGTTCAAGTCTCAGCCAGGACCCTTCGTGCATGCCATTTGAATGTTCTACCATTGCTTGCATAGGTTTCCTTTGGGCACTCCAGTTTAATTCCAAAGCATGCAGGTAGCAGAATTGTCTTCCCCAAAAAACTTCCATTGGATTGGGTTATTGACATTTGACTATAGAAAGACTCTAGACATAGGGTGGACATTAGATTGTAAGCCCTTAAAATAGAAAGTTGGTGGCATGACTATGAACTTTGTAAAGCACTGCATAAAGTATTGCCTCCATATAAATACAAGATTCTAAAGTTTTTACATTTCTGAATAAGACATTGGGCAACATTCTGTGGTTGTGAATCTTCCAAGTGCATTCATTTCAAATAGGAGTGAATGATTCTTCACCAGAAAGTGTTTGATAGTTAGATACTCTGTTTTATAAATAGGACACTTAGAGTTTTCTGTTCTCAAATCTACATTGAAACGGTAGCAATTTAACTTATCCCACCCCCAAGGATCTCTAAGCAAGCCTTTTTTTTTATTTCTATAGAAACCATAAAAAGGTGTATTATCTAATAATATTATCCCAGGATACTCAGGAATAATGATATTTCTCAAAAGGTAATGCTTATAAAAATAGTCAAATCGAAGTTCCCCCATCTGTTCCGAACTTGGCAACCCAAATCATTTTAAATGTGTACCCTCCCCTGCAGAGTATATTATGATAATAGACATCACAGCTTATACAGAGCAAGGGAATCTCCCATCAGATTTTTCCTGTTTCATGCCTGCATAGCTAAAATAAGTTAAAGCAGCCGTGCTTAGGTGTTAAAATTCAAATCCCTGCACTATTTGGGTTTTTAAAATTTACAACATTTATTTACAGAGAGGGTTATGAAATCATAACACGGTCATGTTATGTGGACATTTAATTGCAAACAATTCTTCGAGACGTTCTCCTTCAAACCAACAAACCCTCTGCTTTCCATAAATACCCTTCGCCTCATTTTTGCACCTGTTTTGGACACATTTTGCAGCTGAACGAGTTTGATAAATAACTCCCTTGACGTTCATGGCTTGTTAACCGCTGTGCAAATTTAAATACATCTCAATAAATTACCATAAAAAGATAAATAATAAAGGAAAAAAATTGAAATAAACACACACAGCAAATTATCAGTCCTTCATTACAGCCGAACCTCGTCATCTTAACCTTATAAACATAACCACAGTTTTAATAAGTCCTTGCATCAGCAAAGGCAAAACAGAACAGGCTAATAGGCTCTTTTGAACATAAACATCAATATATATTTGAGAAGTCAGCTCAGCACTTTCCATATGGGTAGTAATTTTAAAATTAGCAGTTGCAGAGAGAGATAAGCACCCACAATGAATTAAGATGTAACCCTGTGGTTTTCCTCACAAGGAAAAAAAAAAGAAAAAGGTTAAAATAAACTTGTGTGATTGACTGAGAATTTTAAGCAGTTTTTCTTCAGTGTAATCAGGGCTGTACCAATGTCATTGCTCATTAAAAAGAAAGATTTTCATTCCAATCTTTGATTGAGTGTGTTTTTTTTTTACATTCTCATTTGCATTTTGCTTTCTACGGAGTAAGCATCTTGCCTTCACTAGTGATTAGATCCCCCACCCTCCTTCTTTCTTCTCCACCCGCCAACCAACGCACCACCACCCATTCCCCTTTCTGACTATAAAGTCATATACTTGAAGGAGATTCGTGATTTGCAGGCAGGCGGACCTCCTCCTTAAATGATTGAATGGGATATTGACTAGAGTCCTAAGGCAAACAGGCCGATGCATGGACTCTTTTTGACAAGATGATGGAAAGAGGCCTTGGCTCCTACTTAGCTGCCCTTCTAATTGGCCTTTATGAATATTTAATGAAATCAAGATGAAATTCAATCAGAGCTTTTAACTGCTGAATCCTAAGGAAAGGGGTGAAAAAAAAAGAACCCAGAGCATATTATTAGATTTCACTGTGTACATAGCAAAGCAGAGCGCTGTGTCGTCTGCTTGTAGACGCAGTGATACAGCTGTGTCTTAAAGAAATAATTAGTACAGGTTGTGCTGTCGGTAAATCGTATACTCGTTGATGTTATTCAGGGATGGCGGGTTGTGTTATATATGTGCAAAATACTAGGATGTATAAAACGTTTTATACAAAACACTAAACTCCAGTTGTCAAATATGCATAGCTTGTATTATTTTACTATTACATGTATTGTTTTTTCATGCAAGCAGTGTAAGTACCTAAATATTATCAGTTGGCTTCCAACCAGCTGAAGTGTGAGATAAAGGAGAAGCTTGAGGAGCCAATCAATTCATGTGCTGATAGAAAAAGAAAGAATTATGGAGAGATCAGCTTATCACTTTTCTGCTTCTGCTTTCATTGTCCAATTAAAGGCCGGGGTGGGTGCAGGACAACCTGGGCTAAGAGGAAGCGAGTTGAATTATAGCAACCATTAGACATGGGACATCTAGTGGCAGAAAAAGGTACTGAGAAAAAAGTCTCTGGAATGAAAGTAAATATTACAGCAAAAGCTGTTTTTTTATTTTATCTTTTAACCTAGTGATTTTTTACAGGTGTTCTGCTTTCATATACCATTGAAAGCATCATGTTATATCAGTCTGATAACAATACGTATGAAAAATAGAAAAAAAATGCCTTTTGATCATTATTACTATACAGTATTTATATAGTGCCATCATATTACACAGCGCTGTACAAAGTCCATAGTCATGTCACTAGCTGTCCCTCAAAGGAGCTCACAATCTAATGTCCCCACGATAGTCAAATGTCTTTAATACAGCCTAAGGTCAATTTTTTGGGGAACCAGTTAACCTAACGGCAAGATTTTTTTGGAATGTAGGAGAAAACCCGAGTACCTGAAGGTAACCCATGTAAGCGCGGGGAGAACATGCAAATGCTATGCAGATAATGTCCTGGCTGAGATTTGAACCTGGGACATAGCACTGCAACGGCCAAAGTGCTAACCACTGAGCCACTGTGCTGCCTAATCATGTCAAAAACCCATTGGACTCCTAACTTCCAATACACTCTGTTTCTGATGCACTGAAATCTCAAACAGTGTTTTCTTTCCTGCCCTCCTTATAAATGTCAGGAAACTTGTCCTCCTCACTATTTTATAGAGATTAAGGGATGCAACAGTGTTCTGAGGCACAAATAAAGAGTAAATAGTATAAGGAGGCAACACTGATCCTGCAAACAGTATGGTGAGTGTGCACTGTCACACTAGAATAGGTGTTTTACTGAAAGAATCACTGGGTAAAAAATTATTAGAAAATGTTCCACCCACCCAAAAAAAGGACAACTAAAGGTGCGTACACACTTCCAATTTTTATCGTTCAAAACGAACGAGGAACGATCGATTGGGCAAAAAATCGTTCGTAAAAAAGTAACCAACGACGCCGACGAACGAGGAAAGTCGTTGGAAACGAACGACCGGACTACAATCTATTATGAATGCTGCAGCCAGACTCATCCATCCTTCCCTCCGCTCCTCTTCCGCTGCATCTCTTTGTAGTTCCCTTTTTTGGCTTTCATTCCACCTGAGAATCAAATTCAAGCTCCTGTGCTTTGCCTTCAAATCCCTTCACAGTTCAACCCACCTTTCTGACCTGGTAGAAAAATACTCCCCTAGCCCCTCTCTTCGCTACTTCCAATGACCTACAACTGACTTCTTTACTCATAACCTCATCACACACATGTCTCCAAAACTTTTCAAGAGCTGCCCCAACTCTCTGGAATGGTCTTTTTTGTTCTATTGCCCCTATTTTCTGCTCATTTAAAAAAGCATTCAAAACTCATCTTTTCAAACTCGCCTACCCGTCTTCTTCTGTCTCCTAAAACCCTCACTACTTCCCACCATTCTATATCCCCCTCCTATTGTTTGCAACTTCCCACACTTTTTAGATTGTTAGCTCTTCAGGGCATGGTCCTCTCCTCCTCCTGTCTAATTTTTTATATCTGTCTGGTTTTTGAAAGCCCTATTTAATGTACAGTGCTGTGTAATATGTGGGTGCTTTTAAATACTGTTTAATACTTATTATTAATAATAATAATAATATTAATAATGCTCAATGCTGTAGTAACGCGGCTTCCAGTTAACCACCATACTAGTATTCTATCAGCTGTGGATATTGTAATTATAGTAGGGGTTCCCTGAAGATCTGAATGTTATTTCAAGGGGTTCCTTCATGTTAAAATGGTTGAGAAACACTGCTCTAGACTATGCAGTAACTTCCATATGAACAATATAGTTTGGTAATCTTAAAACCAGTTCGATATAATATGTCCAGTTTCCTTAAATTCAGTTTTGATCTTCATCATTTTCAGAAAGGCGTGTCTGATGTTGAGTATACTGATATCTTGCAGACTGTTTCTTATTTTAGGACTTTATGATTCCTAAAACCTTTTTTTTCATCATTTTTGTGGATTTCCATGCAACTTATCACAGCGTTCTACAACTTGAAGCCTTCTTCATCATGGCTGTGAAGCACATTGGCTATTTTCTGATCCCCTGGGAATTTCACAAACACCAGCCGCAGCCAGTTATAGCTCTAGATCTGCTCTCATCTCCTTCATTTTCTACTCAGATTTTCAGAGAGTATAAAAGGGTCTGTAGGTAGAGACTGAACTGCATGCATATGTTGAACTTAGCAGGAAGATATGGGTTCATGGACTACATGTCCTAGACATTCCTGGATATAGATATATATACGCCTTTTTGCAAATAAAAAAGGCAAAGGGCTTTTATAAATGTGGGTACCTAATAGAGAAATATATTACTCTACAGGCATGGCATGCTGTTTTTAAACATTTTGAACTAGTAAAGTGTAATTGGAACTCAACTGAGAATACGACACCAATGGGTTTGCCATGCTTTCTACGTACAACCCAACTCTAAGGCCAAGATCTACACTTAGGAAATCTTACCCAGACCTCTAGGTCATGTAAGCCTGCAGAGGGGAATCTGACACCTTTTTTTACGTAATTGTTCATCTGAAGGTGCCCTATTAAAAGCATATGACAAATTTGTATATAAATGACAATAAACTGCAACACAGCAAATGCAGGCTTCAAGTTATGAAAGTGGAACACCATTTTGTCATTCTTTTGACGGCAATGTGGTAGCTTTAAGCCTGGAACATTGATGCTAAGAAGAGAATCTGGCAGCACAGAGGGATACTGATAAGACAGACAAGAGTTTGCTGTTCACTGAGCTAGGAAAGTAGTAGAAGACACAGGATTTGGGTTTGTTTAAGGATTTTAATTTTCTGTTGAGCACAAACTCCACAGTAGCACTGACTACAGGGACAAAGTAGGGCAATTGGAATGGAAGATGGGGAGTAGTTGGTAAGATTGCTGTGAAAAATCCATGTAAGAAAATAGAAAATCACAGATGTTTCTCTCATGCTTCATATATTAAAATAAGATTTTGCATATTACAAAGTATACATGTATATTATGTATACCTAATTAGGTGAGCTTGTCATTTCTAACAGGTTTGTGAACTAGTAAAAGTATTTTATTGCAGAAATATAGAAGCTTTTGCATGTATTTAATTTCCTTTGAGAGAGAGCTTTCAGATGCTGCTAAATCCAGTAAAAAAAAAGAAATTGGGGGTTTATTGAGCCTGATGTTTGCTATTGGAGAGCGTGGAGCTGTAAACTATGCAAAGGGATTGCCAGGGGAACCCCCCATTTATATCTCAATCCTCCTGAGAGTCTACCTAGTGTCCCTAGCGCCTTCTTGCAGCTTTGAAACTCAAAAAGTTTAGCGTTCTAATAGAAATCTTCAGCTGTAACTACAACCCAATAAAGAGGTCTGCAATTAAGGATAAAAAGTTGCTATTTGCATATTGTGCTCACAGGGTTAAAATAACTCTACCATTTGAATTAAAAAAAAATCATAATTGAAATTTCCTGATATTCAAGATGTATTCTTCTTCTCTGGTGGCTTGTACATTTTACTTTTACTGTTTTCAAGCAATGCCTCCATCAAACTATTTAACATTTTTTGGAAGTGTGGGATTTCCACTGCCTATAGTTTCAATCATCTGCAAAACACAGCAGTGATATATTGTTTACATGCTGGCATTATATAGTGTTGAAGGGGGTACAAGAATCCAACATTTCTGGAAGTGTAGAATGCTGAAGAATGGGACTAAGGCTGCAGGACCCTAAAGCAGAACTAAAGTTCAATTTTTAAAAAGCAGGGTATTATTGCAGAAAGGGACAAGCAACATGTAATAATCCCTTTTACCTGCCAGATCACTCTGCAAGTGCACGTCAGGACTGAATGAACCAAGGCTGAAAGTGGAAGAACAAATGGGAGACGGTGGTGCCCTGAAATGGAATGGGGTTTTGTGAGTATAGTGGGTTTAGTTTTGATTTAATAAAATAATGGAAGGAGACATCAGTCATCATGGTTTCTTTTTTTGCAAGAAACGTTTATTAAGAAGTTTGGTCACCTGACAGTTTAGTGTTGTTAGAAATGCCAAATTCTGCTTCATAGAAATTTCTGCAGAAACTACATAGTTCCATGAAAATGAAAATCTTCAGAAGTATACAGTAGGAATGTTAGGCAAAATTGAAATTATTTTTTGGGGGGGCAAACCAAAAAGGAAAATACGGTTAACAGAAAGGGTTTACATGCAGCTTCATGGGCAACATTGAAAATACACCACTCTTTAAATAGCATGCTCAAGCTATAAAGCCTTTGAGATGTACATAGTTTTTTTAAATGTATTTCTAAAAAAAAAAATATATGGTTCCCCTTATATTTCCAGCAAATTTTTATCTGAGTATGCAGCATGGATGGCCATGAAAGTCAAGAATTGTGCACCATATCAGGCCCTGGGTCTCCTTTCAAAACTCAGGGGGTCCTAATATCGAGGGACAGGGCCTCTCTCCAAAGCGGCGGTCTACACCACTCTGGCCGGTGCGCCCCCCAGCGAGGTCAGGAGAAGGACCCCACTTGGAGGGCGCACTGCCCAGAGCCGCGGACCATTTTCCCTGTACGGATCGCAGGCTCAGACTCTGGACACAACCCGCCCACTCTCTTATTGCAGGCTCACACCTGTGATGGGAGAGTGGGCCGGTTCTGGCATCATGACGTCACTATGGGGGAAGTTTCTCCCCCTTTGAGTTACACCCAGCTCCCTGTGCATGCACGGTCCCCTTCTGTATAGAAGTCTCCTTCTATACAGGGATAACTCCACCCTCCCACAAAGCTATATTTGTATCCACTTAAATAATCCCATAAAGAATTAAATGCAGAAAAACAGTTTTCTTTCATTGCAAAATTGTAAGTCCTTTACTGAAATAAAAAAAAAAAAAAGTTTACTGATAAAACTCCAAAGGAACCAAAATTAGAAGCATGCTAGACACATTTTTGTCGTAAAAGGCACATGGCAGAATAAAGACATTTCTATTGCAATTTTACACAGGTGTTCAAAAGTACATTCCTGCCAAGAAAGTGATTCCATGAACTGGATTCCTAATAATATTTACAGTGCCACTTTAAGGTTTGTAGTGCATTTTACAAAGAATTACAAGGCTTTTATTGGCACCCATAGGTGCTTTTCAAATGTCATGTAACAGTGATACATGATGATGAATTATTGTCCTTCATGTTGTAAACTGGCTCATATTTCTAGATTTCTTGCCCTAGTCATTACCTTTTCCTCAATTTTATTCCATAGGCACTTGCTTTCAACTCCCCCATACCCTGCAGGTGTAGAGACGCCCCATCTGGAAAAAATTTCTGCAAGTCCACCAGTAAAAAAGGCTTTGTAACTGCTTAACATAATACAGTTCTTATGTCCTAGGATCTTCCTTGGGGCTTCCTCCAGAGGCTCCTCTTCCAGGGATCACCCTTACCAGATTTCCTCTCCACTTCTTCCTGCACCTATAGATTTGAAGAGACATTTCAAATGTTCCAACATCAGGAAACCCAATCAGAAAGAATGAACAAAGCTATCCAGCTGGAAAACCTCATTTTTGATGCTTGCACCTGCTACCTCGTTCTCTTCATTATAGCTCATGTGCATAGGTTCAGAAAAGCAGAATCCAAGATGAACCAATAAACAGTGTAAAGTAACACCTATTCTTACCTATATGTATCTGAAGATAACTATGTTATGTGCACATCCATATATTATGAATAAAGCTTTCAGCAATCATACCATTAAAGCCCACTATTTGCTTCCAGTTTGTGCTTTGTTTAACAGCGAAGGAAAAAATGAATCTATTTTTAAGACGTCCTGAAGCTGAGAGTGCTGTCGACACAATGTCTTTTGCTTTGCATAAAGGCATCACATTGCTTCAATGAACAGCTTATCTGCAACAGAGACACAGGCACATTTGCAATCCTAAAATGGAAGGAGCTATTCCTGCCGTGTGACTTCCCCATTTATATACTAATCTTCCCTTTGTGTTTCCATGAAAGAAAAGATTTTCTGCCAATATGTTTCAGAAAACAAAATCTCCATTAAAATGAACGGAAAAAGAACAGCGGAGCCTTGTCTTTCCATAGAGGAGATGTAAGCATCCTGTAGCTCTCCAGCTGTTATAAAGCTACTTGTACCAGGATGCATTGCTACTCACATTGGCCATGAAGTGGTCTTCTATGGCTGACCATAGACTGGGAGATCTCCCAGCATGACCACGCATTACCATGCTATGCATTCCATATGCGTTATTCGGGGTGGACATAAGGAAATGCAAAGTGTGCTACTGCACAAGGGCCCCATACCATGCTCAGCTACAAGGGACCCTTACAGGGGCCCTAATTCAGTTGAGCAAGGGGGCTCCAGTTTTGCACCACAAAGGTACAAAGGAAGTTAATGCCAAAAGTCTTCTTGTGATTGATAGGCTTAACAAGGAGAAGATAGCTATTTAAGCTGGACTTAAGCTATTGAGGTCTGAATGGGACTATGTCTTTACTCAGGGCCAACCTAACAAATATTTCTACCTTCCTAGGGGACAGATTCCCACCATCTAAGTCTTCCCTTGAATGGTGTGGGAAGGTACATATAGCACCTGAATGATACTTTCAAATTACGTGACCAGCTGCTTAGACATGGTGGTAAGTGGAGAAAATTGCTGGTTGGATTGAGCCCTTTTTTTGTAGATTTCATGGATACTTTGTGCATCCTTAGTTCAATCAAATTGATTTGAATTGAATGAATTAGATTATCTCTACATTCAACTTGGATTTGCAGATCTGATCATCTATAAAACATCTTGTAAATTGGTGGCAAATCCACAATTAGCTTGCCAAATGTGCCTAAGCTCTTGTTAGGAGATAAACTATATGTGGAACCCTTAAACAACGCACACATAGGTAAACCCAGTACTAAGGTTAGGGGTGATTAAAAATGACTTTAATGCTTTGTGGTCCCTAATACAAAAACATATAACTGTCTAGCTAATAGTTGGTCCTTCAGTCAATGAGCACTGCCAATAAACCTTCTTACCTGTATACCCAATGAAGATGGCGCCATATGGTGTAAAATCTCAGGGTCAGTTTATATGGAAAGTTCACAACTATAAAGATAGCTGGTGGACAGGTTTTGCAAAATGTTGAACAGAAGGCGCCTTTGCTGCCACACATTGCGAGTCTCCTGCTACCAGAATCCTCTCTCGTCATTTATATACTGCATTGCGACACTAGCAAGGTGACCCTGTAATAAAATAATTGAAAGGCAGAAGCAGTAATGATTTCTGCCTGTTCCATTTTTGGCTTCTGATACAGAGGTGGAAGTGCTTTGTAACAGCTGTATGGGAACATATAGCTCCCCAGAGTACAATATATTTAATACCCAAGTAAACATTAATAACGCAGGCTGCCTGTGTTTTTGTAACTCACGGAAAGAGGGATGTGGAGTCACTCGTAAAACAAACTGCTCCCGGCTTTTCTTCTGAAATATGCATGCCAAGGGATTCCGGGCACCGGCCAGTTTTAGGGCTGTCTAGATGGATATGTGGTCATGGGGAAAGATATCTTTACATACATCTTGTCAAATGTTCTTTTAATGCATGAAGATAAAGCTCTAATGTCTCATATAGAGTGAAATAGAACTACTTTATCAAATGGTAAAACAAAAGGAGTACTTTAGCCTAGGGAACTGTATCTTCATAGTCCCAAAAAAAAAAAAAAACAACTCTGCTAAAGTTTAAAAACAAGAAAATGCTGCCAAGTTTAAACAGCGGACACCTAAAGGGGCTATCATATGCCAACAATTGACTTTATATGCCTGCCATGGAGCCCGAATGCTGGGCCATTCTGACAGGTGAACCACTGGTCCTTGTATTGTTGAAGATTGCTTGGCTTCCCCTGCACATTACCACTGGTCAGTGATGCAGCTGGTTCCCTATTTAATGTACAGAACTGTGTAATATGTTGGAGCTATGAAAATACTCTTTATTTATAATAAAAATATTAATATTATTATTATTATTATTATTATTAATAATAATAATAATAATAATAATAATAATAATAATAATATTAATATTTATGGGTGGGGTAAGTAGTTTTGGTAGGGTTGACAATACCTGGTTATGTTGGATCTTCTTCAACTTTTTTCTTTAGGCTTACATGGGCATCACCGTGTCAAATGAGATGTTGGCTAACTTTAACTCTTGGGTAGTAAGCCATTGGATCTTAGTTCTACAATGCAGCTGTACTGTCAACCTTGGGTTTACCAATGAAGTATTTTTGATCTTGGTTAACATTAACCAGGTAAAGTGGGGTTCAAGTGGGATTCCAATCCTCATCTTGCAGTCAAGTTTAGGAGAACTGTAACTTTAATGAAAACATTTGCCAGACCCCCATTGAGCTGTTGTTGGCATCAAATATGATCATTTCCATGAAGATGCAGTCTTCAGCTTTACTTTTTTTCCTGCAGTTAATAATTTTCTGGAGATAGTCTGTTTAGTGGAAAATCTTAGGAAGAATACACCTGCCAGCAAATAAAGAACCTCTTCAGATAACCTCATGGGTGGGACCTAATATTGAAATTTGATATTACAGCATAACAGTTGCTCATGGGTGGGGTTAGATTTGTCACGGACCTTGGAAGATGCAGAATAGAAATTTGCTTAAGCCGCTGTTTACAAGTAATAAAGGTCAAATACATAGCTATTTAATCATATAAGTACATAAGTCTTAAAGGAATTAATAATAAAACATGTTGTATATGTTATGTGTTTACAGGGAATTTTAATTGAGAAATCAGTTATTCTCCACTGCATTTTCTTGCTCACATTGAACTTTTAAGGAAGGCAAAAAATTGCTGAATGAGATCCCTTTTGATTTAGAAAAGAGTTACAATAGCTGGCTTTGCCATTCTGTGAAGCCACTTTAGGTGGTTCTGTCACTTTTTGGTCCTTGAAGTTTTGTTCTGAAAGCACGCCACCCTGACAGTCAGACAAATCCATTTCCATTGTGAAAGTTTTTTTTTATTCTGTAAAGTCCTGCCAGATATTGCTTTGTGTCTTTCTTTTAATCCTTTTAATCCAGTTGAAAATGTTACAGGCCTGTTATTTTGTGCCAGGACAATTGGCATTTAAAAAACCACCATGTACATTTAATTAATATGGTTTTCCAATAAAGAGTTAATCTTATCCACTTATTTACAGCTGGTCCAATTATTTGATTTGTAACTTTCTGTTCATTTAAGCAGATCTCCGACCTATCACCTTCTAGTTCTCCCACCCCCCATTCTCCTCCTTCATACTTGAAATACTAGCTTCCTGGCTAGTATGATTTCCTAATTACTAACATTCCAGTCAAACTATCATCACACTAATATATGTATACATTTAAATATGTATATATATATATATATATATATATATATATATATATATATATATATATATATATATATATATATATATATATATATATATATATATATATACATATTTCAAGAGGACACCTCATAAAAATTATATGCACAGCATGACCTTCAGGTTTTTAGTGAGGGGAAAAAATATTTCCTTGCTATACTGTAAGATGTTCATTCAAATGCAAGCAAAGTGATTACTGATTCATCAACGTCTTGTATAGAGAAAATGTGCATATTTATGTGCTTAACGGTAGGAATTAATGCACCTGCTTCTGGCATAAATGGGTTATATTTTTCATTGTAAATTGGACTGTCTTAATAAATAATGTGTATTTTCTCCTGCCTCATTCCTTTTGATGTGCATTTTTCCAATCAGATAATATTTATCTGGAAAATTGCTCAAAAGTAGATACATAGGCGAATCCAGCTTATTTGATGGCAGACTTCATGTTTGCTTGGAAGGGTTATAAAGATATTTGCTTGTAAATCAATTTTATATTTAAATACAATATATAACTCTTAATTCCAATTGTCAGACCTGGCATAGTGTATGGGCCCAGAGGTGGAGAAATGAAAGAGATAATTAAGATATTCATAAAAAATTAAGACATAAGGTATATTATAAAAGCATAATTCCAAATTATTGAAATTTGAAAGCATTCATTTCCCAGCAGTTTTAAAAAAGACTGTAGATTTTGCTGCAATACTCTTCTCTGATCCAACACTGTCCCCCATAGTAAGTCTACTCCCCTACTAGATAGTGCGTCTTTAAGCCAGATTACTTAGGACATCTTGTGGCAGAGAAGAGTTACTGCAGGTGACAGAACCAAAGAGGAGGTGAGTATAGTGAGCGACATTTATTTTTGTTAACTGGAGACCTTTTTGGAAAACAAAATTGGCCAGGCTTATTGCAGTGCAAAAACTAGATCTCAGATTTTCAAACAGGCACTTCTAGAGGTCTGCACCCATGTTCATTTAAATTTTAGACTTTCTAATGAGCACCATAATTTAGGGAGCTATGTTATAGAAGAATGAGAGACTGGGTAGTCACAGTTTAGTTTGTTATCTCCCTCCTACCATGCATTACTGTTGGTCATTGTATCTATCCATCATATATATTGCCCAACAGGGTCTGCTACATTGCTGGTGATCATTGTATCAGAATAAGTCACAGGTACACTTTAATTACTAACACAGTTATAGGGGTTTGATCAGTGACTTAATTAGATTTATTGACCTACAGAGCCTGTATATTAGACTTGCTATTAACTATACCCTGAATGCTACAATGGCTGCCATAAATTTATTCACAGTATAAGGAGTTCTATTTGCAAGTGAACCCTCATAAATCTACATAAATATCCTCAAATTCAGAATTTTCTACGCAGCCATTGATACCATATAGTTGCTTTTGTCCAGCAACGTATGGCCTCCATTTACCCCAAGAGACCTCCGGGTGCCATGTGTTACGGCAAAAGTGGTAAAATCTGTTATTCCAGGGGTACATTGAATAAATGTATTAGGGTTTTATTGACAACAAAATTGAACTGCTGTGATATTGCACAGAAAATGTGTTTTATTAATGCAACACAATGGAAATCTGTGAATGGGACCCCAATTCACAGTTTATAATTGATGTACTATGTACAGCTTCAAATATAAATATCCCTTTGCAGACTTGTTTTGGTTAAAGGCAATATGTAGGGGTTATGCATATGTACGTTAAATAGAAAACATTGCATATGTGGCGCTTTGGGTTCCTTTTCAAATGTTTTCTTTTGTTTCCTTTTTTGTATAAAGACTGTTATTTACAAGACTCAACAACTCTAGTAAGAACACCAAAGAAAGTAAATCAATTCATTCCAATCTTTAAAAAAATCAGCATTTATTGTTTCGTTTTAAGGAGAAATATTTATTAACCTTTATTTTTTATTTCACTTCTTTTACAGCAACAGAGAAGACTTGATCTTCTTACCATTACCAACCCCGGTGAGTACCCAAACAATATACTCAACACCTGTGGCCAACAAACATTTTCTTGGAATGATCAATATGTCTAATCAATAAGACACTCTTAAAGTTTGGTAATTTCTGTGTTTCACTAATAAAAATTGAAATAAGACATCCAAAATAGTAAAACGTACACAATTGTGCATTATGATTACTATGCAATTCAGGAAAAATGAACCTGAAAATTTTCTAAATATTTAATGGAATAACATTAGTCTTATGTATTGTAATGGGGTTTATAAATGTAAAAATGCAGCAGAATAAAAAAAACTTGCTTACAGAAATTCAGCATACTCCAATATATTCCTAAGCAGGATCCCATATTGTAGTCCATTGAGCTTTAATTGTCAAGGTATGATGACCACCATGTGTTCTATCAGATGATGGAACCAATCCCCCGTCAATTTATCAATGTGCGGTACCTTCCACATATGTAGGCCTTCCAGAAGCTTATTATAATACATTTAATGACTTCCAGACATACTTTCTGATGTCAATGTAGTGACCCTCTATGGCAGTGGTTGCCAACCGGTGGTCCGTGAGAAAATTTTGGTGCTCCGGGGCTCTGGCCAATTCACCTCCCACCGGGATCAGGCGAAGTACCCTGCTGGGTGGGGGCAAACCGGCCAGTGCCGCTGACCATGTCTGCTGTATGGATCGCAGGCTCAGGGTGGTGGGTTGTGTCTCTGGAGAGTGGGCAGGTTCTGGTATCATGCCATCACTCTGTGGGTTTCTTCCCATTTGAGTGACAAATGGCTCCCCGCACATGTGCAGTCCGGACTCCGTAAATTTGGTGGTCTGTGATGACCAAAAGGTTGGCGTCCCCTGCTCTATGGTGTCCCCCTTCCCTCAGCTTATGTAGGGATGTGAAGGGAGAGAAGAAGTTGCTGGGCAAACTCAGCAATCTCTAATGGTACTTCTCTGTTTCCTCTTGGATTGCTGACTGCAACATCCAGGAACAGATTTTTGCAGATCAACTTGTCTACTGTCTGTCCACAAGCCTTAGTGTTAAGCTAAAGAGATGCTTTAAATACTATTTCTGTGGCAGTGCAACCTACGCTAATAAATTCAATACATATATGAACATTATCATTTAGCCAGACCGAAGACCAGCAAAGTGACATAATGATTTATGGAGATAACTATGCTATAAAATACATCGGTATATATATTTGGGACCCTGTATATGATCGATATTATAATGATTACCATTCTGTATCACAAAAGAGATTACTAATTAAAGAAATGAGAAATCTTATTGGTTTTGATATTGGGCACCATAACACATAATGATTACCCTTCCCATATTTAAAAAGGACATAGAGCAAAGGGGTGTATCTATAATTTAATATTAGACTCCAATATCACAAAAGAGTGTATCTGTGATTTATTATTCAGCTCCAATATCACACGTCAGCATTTTCTGTGTAGTTTTTTATATCATGCAATATATTTACTTTAAAATACATATGATTGCTTATTTGTCCTTCTTTCCATGATTTAAATTCAATAAATACATTAAATATGCCAATCCTGTTTAAAACAATAATACCTCCCAACTCCGTATTGCCTCTACAGTGATTCTATCTCTATTTGTCCAAAGTATTGTCATCTGCTTAAAAAAATACACTTCCCATATTACAGTACATTAATGATTGATTTTGTCTGTTTAGGTCATATCCGGTTCAGAAGGGGGGCTGTATGAATGAGAAATATGTTGTTTAACTATTTCTGCTACTTATTTGTAAAAATGATTCTGTCTAGTAATGTATGGCCAACCTATTAAAGCAGAGAGGAAATATTGACTTGAATTCTTTATCAGTGGTTTGAAATAATATAAAAATAGGTACATTTTTTTTGGATCTGTATTAAAGTTGGCTTGGTGAAACCCAGCAGAAAAGATCTCAGAAAGGGTGGGACAGAACAGAGGGCCAATTATGTTTTCTACATTACAGGGTGTTGTCTATCACTGCAAACATGCTTCCAGGAGATGCTGCCCATTGATGATCTGAATAGTGTTTTGATATAAGGCCTGATTTAACCTCCCTAGCGGTTCATTTCTTTCCGTTTTTATATGTCTAAAAGTGGTACATTGTTTTTCATGAAAATTTATTTTACAGTATAATATAACAGTATGAGTATAATAAAGTTTGAAACACAAAATCATGTAAAAACAATAAATTGAATAAATAAAAAAAATCTATATATTAAAAAAAAAAATTAATTTTTTTAAATTAAAAAAAAAAAATACACATTATACTCATATATAGAGTACTCATATACTCTATTATATATACTGTAAAATAAATGTTCTTGAAAACAATGTACTGCTTTTACACATAAAAATCCAATGTATTGCATTCAATATAGTTATTTTGGATTGAATCCAATACAAATGGATTTTGAATTTCCCACCCCGCCGGCAACGTACACACGCACCATCACCAGGAACTCCCCGGTTACTCATCGTGTGCAGAAGCAGGAAGAAGAAAGAAGATGGAGAATGCGGCGCTGGACGTTGCGGGACACCGGCGGATCAGGTAAGGCTCTATTTACTAACCTTCCCAAAGGTTTACATACCCCGAGTGTGACTCGGGGTTACCACTTTTAGCAACTTTTTTCTACCCCGAGCCACACTCGGGGTTACCTCTAGGGAGGGAAATAAAGCTCTCCAAGACTAGAGAGGCTACGCTTTTATCGGTGAAGCTGGATGATCCAGCAAACCTGGAATGGATCTGGTCCAGGATTGCTAACAAATAGCAAATTTCTTTTAAGAAATCCATTCCATGTTTCTTGGATCACCCAGCTTCACTATGAAAAGTGTATCCCCTCCAGCCTTGGAGAACTTTAATAAATCAGGCCCATAGTGTAGGTGCTGGGTGGTGCAAAGATAGAAGATTTGATAACATCCTGCTGGTTATGCGGCAGAATAATAATAATTTATATTAAACTTAACAAAGAATATTTTGGCACATAAGAAACATGAAACATGAACATATGTATTTCAAATGTATTTAGCTGTTAGGTTGGAGTTCGGCATTAATATGAGATCAGTCGGTGCCATTTCCAGTAATTATCTGCTGTGACCTGGCACAGGTCAGTACCCAGAGTGCCCAATTCTACACTGCTTTTTGCTAAAGAGTCAAAGATTTACTCAGAAGGTGCCAAAACCATGGACTTTCTTCTGCTGATAACTTGGCAATGACAACATTACCAATGTATGTCTTCAGCACCGAGATCTTGCTCTATCTGATATATTTGTTCAAAGGGACAGCCTGTACCCGAATCAAATGTATTCTTATGACGTCCAATTTACTAAAATATTTAAAGTTTTTTTTTTATTTGTCATTCATTTTCTTTGACCACTTTACCCATTATTTCCTGTTCTTACCCCCAATATACCCAATATTGTATTTGTTGCATATTTTGTGCTAAAGTCCATGAGCCGGTTGTTAAGGGGCAATACAGTGTCTTTGCAAGGCTTTTGTTCTTTCTAGGTGTGACCTCACTTTGCCAGTGATGCCACTGCTGCTAGTTCAACTAACCAGCGATTCATAGGAGGCAAACATTAGGGTTAAGAATACATAAAAGGTGGTGCACACTTCATTTGCTACATCCTATCTTCTCTCCTGTATGTGGAATGTTTCCTTTAGTATTGCTTGGGTATAAGAATACTCAGCGTTGGCTGTAAAGGTGAATACTACTATTACCAATTTTTTGGAATTTTTTTTTCTTGGTCTGGTGATCTCTGTAGATTCCCGATATTGTACATATTTGAGGCCTCTGTATAACTTCACAACAGTTTCTAGTCCTGAAGGTGAGGTGGATATTGGTGGAACATTGTTACCCAGGGTTGGAACGTGATCCATCAGCAAGAGCAATCTTTAGGTATATGTTACTGGTCTTGCCTGCCTATCCCAAACTCTGTAGGAGAGCCAATGCAAAGACCAATAATATACACCCATCATGTTATAAGAGGTGCCAAAAACTAATTGATGTCAATTTATTTTAAATTTAGCATTTTAATAAACATAATGGCAGTTGCTGGCACCAAGAGTAAGACTGTACTAATGAGTACTAATATTACTCATTGGGTCTTATTTATTAAAGCTCTCCAAGGCTGAAGATCATCTTTCATCAGTAAAGCTGGGTAGTCCAGAAAACCTGGAATGGATCTGGTCCAGGATTGAAAAAAAATTGCTGGCAAATGACTTAAGAAATACATTCCAAGTTTGCTGGATCACCCAGTTTCACTTATAAAAGGGAATCTTCTCCAGCCTTGGAGAGCTTTAATAAATCAGGCCCATTGTGCTATTATTTAAAGAAGAATATATTACAATGATGACTCCTATAATAAATGTTTGCAGCTAAATAACCAATCTGAAACTCCATGATGCAGGCAGTAAGCTGATAAGTTGTGAGACTCTTGATCTGATACAGTATGAAAAACAGGTGCTCACATTCAAATATCAAATATCAAACATACTCTTGCCCCACAAAAGCCTACTTTAATGAATCAGGCCTAATGAGTAATATTAGTACTCATTAGTACAGTCTTACTCTTGGTGCCAGCAACTGCCATTATGATTATTAAAATGCTACATTTTAAATAAATTGTCATCAATCAGTTTTTGGCACCTCTTATATCATGATGGGTGTATAGTATTGGTCTCATATCATTCTCTCAGTTTTAATTTAGGCTGGGCTAAACACTGGCTTTGAACCCTCTTGTCTTTTCCTTTGGTGGAACATACCTCTTACCACTGCTCACATTCAAATAACATTTTGATATACAGTGGGTCTGATTTCTTAAAGCTCTCCAAAATTGGAGAAGATTGACTATTATGGTAGAACCTGGGTGATCTAGCAAACCTGGAATGGTCCAGGATTGAAAACATTTGCCAAGGAATAGCAAAAGATTTTGCTCGATCACCCAGGTTCACCTATGATAGTCTGTCTTCTCCAGTCTTTATTAACTTTAATAAATCAGGCTCATTGCATATATATAATGAGAGTAGCATGATGTAAATTAGCATTTTAGTCCTAATCACAACATGCTTTGTACCTGGTTGTAGTTTCTCTTTTAAAGGCAAAACACAGCGTTGCCCAGAATTTACTCTGCGTATTAACAGTCTACGTTCCTTTTGACAGATGTTCCACCCCTTGGCAATAGAGAAGCATTTTGTTCCTTTTAGCCGCATTCAGTATTAAGTAATCAAGTTAATGTATGCCGAACGCTTTCCCAGCAATAAAACTAATGATGACATTCAGCTATTAGTGACAAACGTCCCTATGATCAGATGTTTGTAGGCACCAAAAATATATATTTTTCTTTAAATGCCCTGTTACTGCCATAAAATGTAGAAAATTTAGAACGTGGACATGCATAATCCACTCTGAGTATATTCATATTTTTAATATGATAATGATATCTGAGGTTTTTCTTCAGAATTTGTCAGGGTTCATACCAGTTGCAAGAATAAGTAAGGAGGTTTTTCTGTTCTAAAATTCAGTTCAGCCTACATTAAAGAGCAACAAGTAAAATCAGTGAACTGCAAAGGCTATGCGGGAGTTGTTTGCACTGTGAGCATCTTTTTTATACTTTTAAATTGTGCCTCCAATAAGCAGACTCAGTAATGTATGGCTCAGTAATGTATCACCCTTATTAACTTAATAAAAATAAAAATAAATAAAAACATATTGGAACCCCTGTCCCATGTCCTACAGTAAGTATTATACCATTATAATACTTATTTTATTTGTACTTTTACTGTAATATTGTAGACGGGTGAAGTTGGATCCTCGGACCACCTGAAGCATTTTGTATTGTAATCTTGACTAATACTTGTTTGACGCCTTCTCCTGAATATTCAATGTACTGGTCCTTGTGTTATAGAGAGGTGCCATTGAAAAGCCTTTTCTACCAGAAGTTATGCCTTATTGGGGCATACAAACATGTTAGCAATCTAGCCCCCAACAATCCTGTTTTTGTCATTGCTGAAGGGTATTGGTTTTAAAGCACCACATGGAAGTTTTGGAAAAACCTATTTTGTATATATGATCGGGACCATAATAACAATAATGTACAGTACACATGAACACAATTAAATATTGTTATTTTAGCCTTTGGGATTGGGAACTCCTCAACCCTGAAACACAACAGTTTATCAGTTTTTGCTGGTAACCTGATGACATATACAAAATAAAATTCACAACATACTTTTCCAAAGCTTCGGAGTGTGGTGCTTTAATCCAAATACAGTAGAACCCTGGTTATCCGGAACTCAGATAACTGAATAACCAGCACCCGACAGCTCCGCTTTTTTGATTGCTCCTGCAGCCCTAGCAGAGCTGGAGTATATGCTCTGCATCCAAGAATACATACTACAGTTCTGCTAGGGCTGCGGGAGCAATCAGGACAGCGGAACTGTCAGGAGAGCAGAGCTCCGCTGATTGCTCCTCTCTGTGAATAGCTAAGAAAAGGTAAACCCTGATGATGGCTCAAACGTCATCAGGATTTTCCTTTTCTCAGCCATTCAGCACTAGAGGTGAATGGGGACAAGTCTCCCCATTTAAATCTAGGGGCACCCAGCAGCCTCTTATATCATTCAAAGACTCAAGTATTCAGTTTTCATACTGTATATGTCTTCCTAAAAGCCATGCAGGATGTGTCACTCTTAGGGATAGGCAGATGATTTGTTGTGAAGTGTCACATTTACCTCTTACTCAATAAAGAGAAAGCACCTTTCTCCTGCGCATGCAGGCAGTTTTGACTTTGAGTGTGCATGCACTTCCAAGTTTTATCAGTTTCGCCCAGCCCGATGGCCAATCAGGAAATAGCCTCCTAATCATCCCTGGCTATTTAGCTAGCTCAGACACAGCACTCAGCATTCGTGCAACATGTTTCCACTAGTTCCAAGCCCTCTAGCTCTGCTGAGCAGTTCCTGTACACCTGTTGGTTATTTCAGTGTTTCCTCCGTCCAGCACCGGTGTTTACCCCTTGTTTCCCAGTCTGCTGGTTCCAGCCAATTCCCTTGTGCGGTTTCAGTGTTCCTCTGTTTGTGGTTATACCGTGTCACCTTTGCTTCCAGTGTCACCTGTGTTCCCTGTGTCTGTGGTGGCCCCTGTGTCACTGGTGTCTATTTCCTGTATCCCTGATATTGACCCCTGGCTTGTGACCTGACCTCTCTTGCTTGCTACGGCTTGACCCTGGCTTACCTTGACAATTGTTCTGCTTAGGGATTTAGTACCGTGTATTATCCCGCCAACCCTGGTGTGCCCAAGTACCGCAACACGGTGGTAACCAGCAGCACAGCATTCTCACCACCAGAGGCTCCGGAGAAGACCTGGTTGCCACTTAGACCTTGTCAGGGCTCACACCACCTTTGTGCAAGCTGTAGTGCCTCCTAGTGGCCCTGTCTCCCCAAGCATGACATGAAGTTGATTTTAACGCAAAAATTCTACTTTCACCATGGAAGAAAAATCAAATTTTCACAATTTTTCCTTGACAACTTACTTTTAGCAATTTTGGTCAAAAAGCACTTTTTTTTTTTTTTACATTGATTTAAGATACACATGTCACATGCATTAAATGTTCCCATTAGTAGCTTTAGCAATTCAGGGGCTTTGCAATGAGCTTGTTATTTCAGCAAGTTAAGTTCAGGAAATAGTGAACAAATGTAAGAAAATATGTATTTTTGCCGATATCAGTTTTTAAATTTTGCTTAGTTGCATCCATCTGGATTTCCCATACATTTCTTTATTCCATCTTTACGTGCTTGAAAATAGGATGTTTTTATTGGCTACGCAGATGGCACAGAATGGTAAATTTTGATGTTTCGTTGAGGAAAACCTTCTAACTCTTGAAGATGTATAAAGCCATAAGTTTTAGTCAAAGTTGAATTTTAACTAATGGTTTACTTTGGTTGAGAAGGTTCCAGAATATGACACAAGCCACCACAGTGGGACACCACAGTGCTTCTAACAAGGGCTGGAGATGCTAGTCCTGGATTCCATCAAGTTTAGCTGCATTCTTATTAGAACATCAACTTCACCCACAAAGTAAATTAGTGGTTGTGGAATTATCTTTAGAAGAATTCACCTTGAACTTTTGAAAGTTTTCTTTTTATTTATTTCAACTGTTATGCCTACAATCTTGCACTTGCAGAATTCTTTCTCCAGGTCACCTCAATGTTTCCATGAGCCTCGGCATGCCCCATTAATTGGATACTTGGGCATGAAAGTCCAGCGCTTGCCATTGAAAGCTGACATTTCTAACGAGATGACCTTTTCAGCACTCCGTAATGATTATCGTCTGGCTTTGTTTGGACACAATAATACATACTTCACACCACACAGAGAATATGGGCTTTGAAAACTATTCAAAATCCGGTTAGCCAAACAAGTAAATTGGGCGCAAACATTCATCAACCTGTTATTGTTCCGCTATCGATTTGAATGCTCTTTCATCTTTTCTGTTGCATTATGGAGTTCCAAATTAACTCCTATTCCTTATTCTTGTTTTCTCGGATTCTATTAAAAGGTCAAATGCTTTCAGAAAGACAGATCTGCAGGATAAAGGCAGTATGATAACCGTCACCCTTCAAATAACCTTTAAGAGGACTATCCTTCTCATGACTGTCGTAATTGATGTGCTCATTAGACAACCAAAAGCTGCGTCTAAATATTTGGATAATGTGGCAACAAGGATTAAAAGAACTACAGAAAAAAATCTTTACAAGAACCAATAATAGCTATTGTATATTTAAAAATATTTTTTCTTCTGCTGCAACTAGGTTTTGGTGTAATCACTTCCTGCCATGCTGCTTAGTGTTTTAGAATGTGGCAATATTTTCATATGGTTATTTTTATCAGAGCATATGGTTATGGTTAAGATTCTTACATTTTGCTAATTTGATTTCTTTGGATAAATGTTTTATTCCTGAACAAAATATATTTAAATTGGATCCTATGTTTTGTTGGTGCTTGCATCCTGGCATAAGATCAAGCAGAAAATGGGTCTCCTAAAATACGATTTTCCTTTGTAAAATAAATTGCCTAACTATTTGTTTTGTCTGTGTTGGTGTTAACCAGTAATCTTCACATTTTTTCTAATGAATCTAGAAAAGTTTTGACATTGACTTTTAATAAGGTACTCACATGGGCAGGGTAGTAATGGTCAAGAAAAGGAACCTGGGGGAAGAACTACAATATTTGGCCCCTGGGCCTTGAGAACACAATTGGATGGGTGAGTGGCATTATGGGAGTCAGTTTAGGTTTGCTGGTTTCTGTCTTATCAAACTTGGCTTTATGTGGTATTAGTATAAAAATTTTTATTATTAAAATTAATAAACAGGAATTATATAGCACCAATATATTACACAGCGCTGTACAATAAATAGGGGTTGCAAATGACAGGTAAATATAGACAATGACACCGGATCAGGAGAGCACACTGCCATGAAGAGTTTACAATCTAGGAGGTGGGGGAATTAACACACAAAAGAAGGGAAGATATGGAGTGGTGGGAAGTAGTGAGGGTTTGAAAAGAGGGAAGAAGAGGGGTAGGCTAGTTTGAAAAAATGGGTTTTGAGTGCTTTTTTAGATGAGCAGAAAGTAGGAGCATTTTCCTGTAATTTCCTGGAACAATAATGAGTTATATGACACATACTACCGACATTATCACCAAAGTTAAATTTATACTTCCTGATCACTAGGCTGAGCATTTTGAGATGTTTTCCTCCACCCCAGTGACTGTGAATCCCTATTTTAGTCTAATGGGAATCATAATCACACAAGGCTTGCTGAGGTTTAGTTAAAAAGGATGAAAAGATACCATAAATGTACCATTGAGACCGGAAACCACTATGTGATCACTATAGCATACATCAGCCAAAGCATTTAAACATTTGTGACGTGGAAAGCAGTTGGGTTATCTCTTGGAGATCCCTTTGCTTAATGCAACCAGTCATGAGAACTTATACAGGTCCTTCCCATTCAAAATAATTTCACTTTGCTGGTTTGACTTTGAAAGCCAGTGGAGGACATTTCAGATTTTGTAAGGTTTGCATGAAAGATTCTGGTTTTATAGTTTTTTCTTTTATTAGACTCCCTGGTATAAGTAGAACTAGTGGCTATAGAAGTAGGAAACCACTACTAAAACCATAGAGACGTTTGCACGTCAATCCTGTTTTTGTATATATATATATATATATATATATATATATATATTGTGTATTATATGTATAATATATATATATTGCATTCTGTCCTTTTGGAGCTGGAAAGTTGTAGTACTTCTGGTACAGGACACCCAGATTTTCATACTCTGCACCTTGGGGTTCACAAGCTGCAGGTGTGCTGAAAGCTAAACTGCGGTGTATGTAGTAAGAAAGTTATTCTCCTTTAAACCCCTGCATTAGCTTGGCTCCAGCAATTTAAGTGTCTCTTTTCTTCAAGGTTCTTAAGTCTAACCGATACATATTTGAAAGGTCAGTAGGAATTAATTGTGGTACAGGAAAATTAGATAAGGCTTTTTTACCTTACGACCACTGTTCTTTTGGCTCTGTCTTACTGGCTGTTTATCTTCCAACTGCCAGTTCACCTTTATTACAAATGAATTCTTTTGACCTGAATGCCCTGCACAAGCTGGCATGATTTCCACCTTTTTCAGGGCAACTAAACTTTAAATAAAGGTTTATCCACTATAGCAGGCAGTCTTGTGACATTCACAAATAAAAAAAAGCTGATAAAAATATGTTGAATGTTATCAATGTGAGGAGTCAGCCTATCCAAAACTAAAATTTTAGCTTCTTGGTAACAATGGGAGTGTTAAAATTGACCTGAACTCAAATGAAGATTTACAGAGGTATAGGGAACACCTAAAATAATATTTTTGGTCTATGCAGTACCATGCATAGCAATGTATTTCCAGTGCTTATACCATGATGTGCATTGAGCCTCAAAGGTAGTGTTACTGTTTGGGTTCAGGACAATTATAAAATTGAACTAAGCATCTGATATTTGGGTCATTTCTATTAAAGGTAAAAACGACTGCTGACTTCAATTAGCTTGTTCATTGTACACCCTTGGCTTAATGTACACAGCAGGAAGGCTCACGGGGCAGGCTTGCAGTTGCAAATTTTCATTAGTTGCAAGCTTGTAACCAGTTGGTACAGAAAGCACATTGTCCCAAAAACTAGCAGGCAGCATTCCCATTAGCTGGTGACTGTTAGGGGTGATGCCCCCCAACTCTAAACAGGGCAGAGTTCCCTATGAGTATGTTTCTATACATAGTGGGCAGCAGCTGCCTGGTATGTATGGTAAAAGGGTTCACATTGGTTTAGATTCGAATGTTGACACTTCTCCTAACCATTTTGGCAGTATAGTACTGCTTTTTTTGTCTCTATACTGGCCAGAAACTCCTTTACCAGTATGTACTGTTTTGTCCAATTACCTGGCAGCCTCACCAGCCAGTCAGCACACATATGTGAATGTTGCATGCTGATTTGCTGGGCTGTGGAGAGATGTCTTGAGTCTCTGGCCCCTGTGTGGTCCATTTCCCAAACTTGGATTGGCCATTGGGGGACCAATCCAACCTTGGGAAAAGCCTCACACACAATCGCCCCTAATAATCACCAAACAATGGGAATGCTGCCTGCCTGATAGTATTTTGGACACTGTACTTACTTTTTTTTGTGGGTAGCAACAAAGGGGATAGAGATTTGGGTGGACCTAAAGGCAGTGTTTTGGGAAAGCCAATGAAGGAAAATCAGCAGGACATGAGCTTATCCAAGTGTATCTTTTTTCTGTCTTTAAAATGATAAATCAGTGTTTCCCAACCTTTTAACATAGGCAGACCCTTGAAATAACTTCTGGGGACCCCCTGCTATACTTATTATATCTACAGCTCACATTACATTAGCATGGTAGTCAGTGGAAAGAATTCCTTCAACATTGCTTGCCAGTGGGAACAATGTCAACCTTAAAGAAGCTGACCTGAGAATCACAAATTTCTCATTGCGCAAGCAAACTCTAGAGGAATCCTGGTTGACAATACTGTGTTAGAGGAAATGGATCTGCCCCAGGAATATAGGGTGCCAATAGATAAGCATGTAAGGTTGTCAGGAAGTGTTTCAGTCCCCTGTATTTATTATTGTCCTCTTGCATTTTGCAAATGGTTCAATACTTTAATGCATAAAACTTAGGGTGGCTTACCATTACTGATCTATCTAAGGACATCTCATTTAAAAGGTGACAGTAATAAAAATCAAATCTTTTCCGGGTTATTTATATGCAAAGGCTTGACCATAACTTTGGTTATGCAGAAGGGTATATGGTAGAGCCGACTCTGCTCCACACACCAAATCACAACCAGCTATCCTGACAGTGTTAGATTTAGTATGACACAAAGATGGCACTCATTGGATGCTAATGGCCGAACGGGGACCCAGCATCTGTGCAAAGATCAATGTTATTGCTCATAAGAATGGTATTTTACTCCGGGATGGTTTTCAGATTATGAATAATTAGCTGTTTGTTCTGGGCTATTGATTAGTAGAATACCTTCACTTAGCGGTTCCGTACTTGCTGTTCGGAGACGGCAGACTTGCGTTGATTGCTCGTGCTGATTAAATGCTATTAACACCTCCTACAAGTGACCAGCTGCGAAACCAAGTTTCATCAATTAATGTAATTAAAGCAGAACCCCAGCCAAAAATATGGTTTGAGTCACAGCTCGTGTTCAATGAGAGATTCTATACAAATAAGGGCAGGCTGCCAGCTGCATTCTGTATTAACTAGGACTAGCAATAAAGGGAATAGGCTGTTTTGATCATGTTTAAATTAAAAGAAAATTTCACTAAAAAGATATAACCTTCATTATTTCCTTTAAAACAGGTGTCTTGCATAACATACTGCAAATTACAAACCTGTTTCCCTACTCCCTATTGCTCACATAGTTATTTTCCATGCCTTTTTCCCAAAGAAATGCCGTCATTTAAAAACCTACTTACTACCATTTCACGGTGCATTGGTGTTGGTGGCAGTCATTCTCCATAGTTAAAGCCTATGCAGTTTGGAGGAAGCTGTACAAATGAAAAAGAAAAAAATGCTGTTGCGTACTGTCAATTTATCTTTTGGGCAGTCTTCCTGGTTTGTTTTCATAGCAGTTAGAAGCTTTTTCCTTGTTCTTCATACATAAAAAAAAATCAGTGGAATCTAATTCCTGAAACAGCAGGAGACTTAAATTACCTCAATTTAGCTATTTCAGGTGCTACTTTATGAAAAGCAATTATGGTCTCGAATTAAAAATAGTGTGCCAAATCTATTGGAACAGCAAGGAAATCATAATTTTAATTCTGCTTTAAAAAGGAAGGAAACAAGGAAAAACTTTTACTGCTTACCTCTCTACCAGAAGTGGTTAAAAAATAAATAAAAATAAAAAAAAGTGAATATGAAAGTATTTTGATATTACAGTTTGAGATGCCGTGTTTGTATGTACAATTTAAGTAATAGATTAGGATAAAAGCTGAGAGGAGCTGCCAGCTGATCTGGGTAATGTGCCAGTAAACAAAATTCAGATTTTAAACACAAGTGGATAAAATGCTTGATGCATGCATGGTTTTTATTGTCTCCATAAAAATCTGTAAAGTATAAATATGTAAGGCAGACTGAAATGCCATTTCCATGCTAAATGGCATTAGGGCTATTTTGGCAGTGACGGCTCTTTATTTATGAATGACATTAAATTTAATGGAAAGATAAAAGAATGAATTTGATGTGAGGTAGCAGAATCACCCATTCTTTGCTGGGACCCTGAAATTCAGACTGAAGTCACAATCCTTTTGCTGCTCTGCTAGAGCCCGTTTGGTAGTTTAAAGAAAATTGAAATCAATGTTTTTTGGTTACCCTTTACATTCATACAGCCATTTGATTACAAAACAGTGTGACAGGCATCCGATTACCATTATACGGCTGTTTTTGTGGCCGTGGCCAACTGCAATCTCTGAATCTCATCTTTTGGATGGCATTGTAAGGGATTGTTTAATACATCTGCAGTATACTCATTTGGCGCAAAAAACGTGTATAATATAAATTATGTCAAGCTGGTAAAACATTGGGAACCCTGCCACCTGTATACCTTAATATCTCTGGCTCTATATCCCTCTATAAACCCTATCCTGTGCGGGGCATTTGGCTTTGGATACAAATTTGTTCCTGAACTTCAATAAATTGTATTGTCTATATGTCTCCATTCGCATTTCCTGATGAAGCGGACTTGTATCTGTGAAACACGTAGGGAAATTATGAGTTGTGAGGTTGCCTAAAAATCTCTTTATTGATTTGAATAATGAGATGAATGTATGCCCATTTATATATGTGTTGATAAGTAAAGATTTAGTATAGTATAGGACTACAACCTCATAAGGTGGAGACTGTATATGTGAGCACTCTTGGTTATATCTGTGTCAGAGTGATGGAATTTTATATTTATAAGGAACTTTTTGTAAATAAGATGCTTGTATTTTAGCTATTACCTTCATCTTGCCTTAAAAGTCCCCAGATACTTACTTTTTTATTGTTTACAAAACAGTTACATTTACAGGAGGTCAGTCTAATTAGATGGTGCGTATTAGCAGTTCCTATTTGATGGGATTTTAATGATGGAAAACAACACACTACATATGTGGTTTTCATAGCTTGTATTGGTGGATTGTTAGTGATAACATGTAATGCTTTATGTATTTTTCTATTGAAATAAAAACATGCATAGGACCATCCTATATTCCAGGAAAGTGTTGCAGTTAAATGAAAGTTCTGCTTGATGAACCAACTTGGTGCGGAGTGGGACACATAGCAGCTGAAGGGTTGTTAGGAAGCATATTGACATCCTCAAGGAACATTGCCTGCCCCTTCCACAATAATGAAGCTGTCTGATTGTAAATATTTCATTGCAGAACTATAGTTCTGCTTTAAAGCAAAAGTAAACTAAAAAAAAAAAAAAAAAAAACTTTACCTTTGCAGATCTGTCCATCCCTCCAGAGGATTTGTGGATCAGGTCCTGCGTCATTGTGGTATCCTCCTTTGTCCCTGCCGCCATCATCTTTGCTCTTCTTTCTTCTTCTGCCTAGGTCACCCAATCTCATACTGTGCAGGCTGGAGATCGAGTGATGTAGGTGGGGAAAATAAATGCCAATCTCACTGTGCATGCACGTTTTTTACTCCCATTGAAGAAAAAGTTTGGGCATGCACAAAAGGAGCAGCCAGAAGCCTCCTGGAATCCAAGACTTATGTATCCTTGGAGGCTCTGCGCTCCCATTCTGTCTTTACCTATTTTTTAATAAAAGTTAAACCTCCTCCCCCTAAAAAAGAGGGTAATTTTTACCTTATATAAAAAGGTTGTCTACCCTTTTATGTAAAGCAAAAATTTTAGTTTAGGTCCATTCTAAACTACCTTACCTGTCCATCTAAGACTAACCTGTGCACAGGGTGACAATGTTATATAGTTCTCCAAACTTTTTAAGGTAAAGAAGAGCGAGCTTTGTAGCTCAAAGAATATATATATATATATATATATATATATATATATATATATATACCGTATTTTTCGGACCATTAGACGCTCCGGACTGTGCCCGCCCATGAAAGAGGAGGACACTGGCTGCGGGGACCGGCGGGGATACAGGTAAGTAAAAAAATATGCATTCGGACCATAAGACGCACCCTGATTTTCCCCCTACTTTAGGGGGAAAAAAAGTGCGTCTTATGGTCCGAAAAATACGGTATATATATTTGTCCTAAAGGAAGACAACTGAGAAAGAAAGAGGAACAAAAACTTAGATCTGACCAGAGGGGCAGACTCTTTAAATTAGGCAAAGTTGGGTATGGAAAACGCGGCTGCATAAATTCTCTTTAGTGCTGTCAACCTATTACTGAAAGTGTAAAAATAATGGATCTACGGGAAGAATCAACAAATAATAAAACTATATTGCAGGGGTGACTCAGAAAAATAAAAGCTGCTGAGTTAAAAATAATGGTAAACTGAATCAAAGATGTCATATGTAACAAATGTATACAATACAAGTAAGTAATGAGATACAGCATAACAGCACAACTTTTTATCTATTAAGGTAAATCATTATTTGCTATCTAAAAATCTGGAATTCATGCCTAAAGCCTGTAAAAACATCCAATGGATGTCAGAGGATTGTTGCTGGAAACACTCTTTTATGATAGTTTCCAGAGACAGATGAATAAATGAACGCTATAGAAGGGAGCAGCATTTGGTCCCAATTTTTCCACCATGGTGGATTGATGAACAACGTAGGAGTACCACTGTACACGTCAGATTTTCGCTGTACACAAACACGGCCATTCAGCGCCCACATTTATCAGACGTGTGTACCTAGCTTAAGTGTTAAGCATTACCCATACAAAGCCATTTTAGCTAGAAATGAAAGCTGCCAACTGATCAGATTACAACCATCAAATATATTTGTTGTCCCTCTAACAAAAGAAAAATAATTTCCACTAATATAATATTTAGCCCAAAAAAAGTTACCTTGTTTATTGCTACACTAATAACCTGATTCCCAGCACTTTACAATAGTGCACGCTGTATAATGTTAGTGGTGTATTTTGGATTAATGAAGGCAATAGAGTCTGTTTTATAACTAATTAGTTTTGTTATAGCTGGAGAATAAAAGCCTAATGCCTCCCATTTTTCATGTCCTGTAAACTACTGTTTTGCAATTTATGGTGTGACCAGAGCTTGCACTTTGGTTCGCACTTTTCTTTATGAGTGTTTTGTGTCTAAAAGTTAAATGGTAAGCAGTCAGATTTCAGTTCACCTTTGTTGTGTCAGTAAGAGAAGTGTACGGATTAGTTGTGATGGGTGACTGCAGCTAATGTAGAGATATAATTAATTCTGACTTCAGGCTTGGAGATCACTTGTAGCTCCAGATACCGAGCAGCTATGGACTGCTTCCGTCTATACTGGAGATACTCTGTACCAGTGTTTCTCAACCTTTTAACATTGGGGAACCCTTGAAATAACTTTCAGGTCTCCAGTGTATCTTTCTACAATTACAATATCCACAGCTCACAGTACATTAATGTAGTGATCAGTGGGAAGAATGTCTCTTACATTGCTGGCCATTGGGAAGAAAGTCACCCTTATAGATAGCCAAAAAGATCATTGGTGTCAGTTAAACTGACCTAAGAGGCACATATACCTCATTGCTCAAGAAAACCCTTGTCAACCTCTGGAGGAACCCTGCTTGAGAAACACTTATCTATACTACTGATCGGGGGAATTGGAAGGACCAGATTCTGATTAGAAATGGCTGTAAAAGAAGCCATCAGCCTTAAGTTATTAGAATTAAATTGGCCTTACCTATAACAAACTGTGTCCCCCTCTTCTTTTTTTTAGTTATTTTAATTATTATTTTAATTATTTTGAGCTTAACACCACACCTTGAGATTTTAGGTTCATCAAAAGCTGAACTGTTTTATTTATTTTCATGGTGTTATACTAATACAAGGCAAAAATACTTGAAATGACCCCTGATCCCTGGTTTTCAAGATCAGTGAACTTCAAAATAAATTTGTTCACCACTCAAATGCCCAGTGCTAGGCCATTAACTTGAGGCTTATTGCCAAAGCTGTAAAAAAGCTCCTCTGCACTCTAGTTAAAAACACAAGACAAAGTTCCACCAGCATTCACATTATATCAGACTGGAACCTGGACTAGAGGTCAACTTCTATAACTAATCCTTCAATTGAAATCAGTCCAAGTGGGAGGTCGCTTTCATTTTTGCTATCTCTCATTTTATTGGGTGACTTAGTCTTGTATCCACCCCCTTGTAGTTTTCCGCAGGCAGCCCGTAGTAGGAAGACCTCCTGCCCACTCCTCGGATATATGTACAATCCATATACAGCTCAGTCATGGGATCACTGTTACTTTCCAAGGCATTTAGTACTCAAACTGGATGGTAACCTTTACGTGAATGGATGAATCCAATCTTTTTAGTGCCTGGAATTCAAATCAGTTTATATTGCATAGGTTTCTTGCTAGTAAATTATCTTTATAATGTCTCAAACAATGTTTTGGAGTTGGAGGAGACCTTCACAAACCTATTATGTAGAATAAGCACCAAATATGCGCGGTGTTAACATATGCAAGTGAAGTAAAGACTTGTAAAGAATAAAAGGGGTGGTAGAGAGGTAAAACAGGAGAACAAAAACATATGGGAGAGGGTTTGAGCTGTTTATGGCCAGGTATTCAAGAGAACCCTACCAATTCGCTCAAGCTCACCTCTTGTTAAGCTGTATCGGAACCAGGTGGTGTCTAAATAATGCGGAAGAGGTGAATTGAGACCAGTAGAACCATGTATTAAAGAAGTATTTGCTCGTCCCCCTTATGGAGGAGTGAGATTTTCCATGCAATATATTTCATTGACCCGCTGGAACCACAGCTCCAGGCGGGACTCTCGTTTCTGCCAATATGTGGCTATGCAGGATGTTGGCTGCCACTGTCAGATGTCTAATTACTAAGCATTTATACATTTTTAGGGAGAAAGAGAACACAGTTCCAACCCTGCCATTTCGTCAGCTTCTTTCAATGAAGACATGTTTCCTCCCCGAAGAATAGAGCACCAAACTGCTAATTAAGTCAGCTGTTCACAAGTAGGACTATCCTATAATCCTTCACCGTTATCGTTCCCAAGCTCCAAAGCCAGGAAACACTGAATGAGAGCATTTTTAATGAACATTTAATTTATATTGTAAAATTGTAATTAAATATTAGTTAATGAAATGCAATTCCAATGAGGCCTATTAATTTTACATGTGAACGCTGCAGCTGGGGTGATGAATTTACCTCATCTTCCTTGTCTCCAAAGCAAGGGGATGAAGGCCTTAATTTTCTTCATTTTGAAAGAGTTATGTGAAATATGAGTCACCGTCTCGATCAAAGGGGAGTAAAACTTATTTGAAGCCATTTTTACAGTATATAAAACAGTGGGACAAGCTCTCCTGCGCACTCCTGCAGTCTTGCATTGCTTTGTTAACGTGAAATTTGTCTTGATAAGATCTACTTTGTGTGCAAGCACCTCGATCTGGCAACACAAAATCTAATTATTTCCGAGAATTTGGCTCTGATAATTAGTTCAGGGAAACACAGAAAAGAACAGCACAAAGCTTTTCGCTGCCTCGCCTATAAATTAATTTGAGGCAATATGCTGTCAGCAGCTATTTCCATATTTTTAGGTTAGGGAAAAAACACACAGAAAATAATTTGTTATCACATGTGATTTAAGACCTGCACGGGCGAATTATTCCAGAATCCTCTATCCCTGCTCTGGTATCCTGTTGACCATACGGAGGCCTGTTTAATGTACTGTTTATTAACTGAGGCGCTAAATTTCCATGACAGATGTATTTTCTTCTTAGTGGATGAAGTCTTGACCTTTTGATAACAGAATTGTCTGCGTCGCTTCCAGGTTCTTGTCAAAATATAATGAACAAATTGCTGTGCTAATCGAACACAGGCCTTTGCCTGATAGTCACCCATCAAAGGTCACTTCGTTGCTAATGAGGGCTTGTGATACTACCTCCTGAACATCCGAGAGGTTGTCTTAAAGGCCAGCTTGTATTGGTGCCACTTGGGGGACAGTTGGTGAACCTCTTGACAAGATGGAATGTCTTCTACATTTGTAGCCAATTTCTGTCATTAGATTTAAGTAGACAGATACTCTATGTGACCTTCAGAAGCATTTAAAAGTGCAAATCTATCTGTTCCATCATCTACTTTGCATATCTTTAGTCTTGTGTCATTGAAATAGATTATTGGTTGGGCTAGGGTATATTAAGCCAAGCACTGCTGGTTTTCAGCAGCTCTTTTATGTGCAGTACATTTGTTTAACAGAATAGGTAATATTCTTCATATGGAGTTTGCAAAACACAAACGACAGTAAAGTGTTTTATTTATCAAAGGTAAAAACTGTTTTTTTTTGTATATTGTGCTTGGGTTATCCTTGGTCTCCAAAGGTATGTCAGTAAACACCAGACCACTTTGAACTACAGTATAATCAAATGTTATGTTGTTTTTTAGATTGTTTTAGACCTGTTTTTTCAAAGCACAGTAAACTCTTTTCAAATACATTTTATCCAGCAGTCTCACTGGGCCTTTACATGGTAGGACAAGGAATACTCCACTGGTCTGTTCTCATAGTAAGCTTTAGAAGGCCCAAGGTGGTAATATTGCAATTTAAATTATTAATATTATTACACAGTATTTATATAAGGCCGACATATTAGCAGTGCTAGTGACATGACTATAGACTATGACAAAATCTATAGTCATGTCACTAGCTGTCCCTCAAAGGGGGTCACAATCTAGTGTGCCTACCTCAGTCATAAGTTAATGTCTTTATGTATGTTAATATCTAAGGTCAATTTTTAGGGGAAGCCAATTAACCGAGCTGCATGTTTTTGGAATGTTGGAGGATGTGGGAACGTGGGAGTACCCGGAGGAAACCCAGGCAAACACAGGGGGAACAGACAAACTCCATGCATATACGGTCCTGGCCAGGATTCGAACCTGGAACCTAGTGCTGCAAAGGCCAGAATTCTAACTTCTGAGCCACCATTCTTAGAGGTTAACAAGGAATTAAGTAAGCCAAACCCAGACAAAAATGTTGAGCAAGTAGACTCTCAAAAAGCTTCTCTTTAGGAAAAGTGTCCTGTTTAGTCCCTGTTACCTGTGGGTGAAGTCATACTTCCCAACATTGGAAGTTGAGAAAAAAATACTACCTGGAACATAGAAGATACGTGGTGAGCTGAAAATGGCCATTGCTAAACAGAGCTAAATATTGGGCATGGCTTGGAACATAGTTAAATAAAGTCTGAAACCATATATTTTAGACACTGTAGAGTGTCTGCAATTTATGTCTGCATTCCCACAAAATACTCCTATTGCTTTAAGTTAGATTCGTAAACTTAAAGGTATTTAGCTTATAAAAGGAATATACACGTTGTCTGAGCATATCCTAAATAAGAACTTCATTAGCAATGAGAAATTGATGAAATAAACACTTTGTTCAGAACTATGTAATACACAACATAACTTACAGAGTGCATGGGTCAGGTTATAGTATAAACTACACATTATACAAACCAGGTCTATAGTATATATTACAAAGCAGCGGTCGCTGACCAGTGGTCCGCAGTCCACTGTCAGTCGGCAAAATAATTTTGGTGGTCCGCGGCTCTGGCCAGTGCGCCCCCGGGGGGCGCACTGACCAGGGTCGCAAACCATGTCCCCTGAACGGGACAAAGGCTCAGGATCGTGGGCGGGTTGTGTCTCTGGAAGGGACAGGGCGGCAAGTTACGGCATCATGATGTCACTATGGGGGAAGTTTCTTCCCCTTTGAGTGACACATGGCTGCCCGCTCATGTGCAGTCCGGAGTCTGTAAGTTTAGTAGCTTATAGGTCCGAAAAGGTTGACAACCACTTCTACAGAGTACATAGAGTGTAGCAGTCAAGGTTTAATACATCCCCTCCTGTATAAATGTCTGGAGACTCAAAAGTGAAGAAAGGCAACAAAGGGTGAACTGGGACATCCTGGGGGGCCTGACAGACCTGGGGCCTAACCTGTCCAATGCTTGGGCCTTAGACAGTCTTGAGGCCTATGGTTATCATGGGGTCTGAAGGTTTCTTGAGATACCAGTTAGGATAAAATAGGCCAACATTATTGAAAGAACAGGAACCCACACGTGCTCTAAGGTACAGGACTATCTGGGCTACGTATCTCAAAGGAGAAGACAATTGCACCCTGGTAATACTGGGAAAAGATGTTTTTTCAGATATTCTTTAGGAAGAGAATAGTTGGAGGCCTGCCTGCATCTAGAATATGATAAAAGGGAGGGCTGAGCCTATGTGTTTTTACCCCACCAGAAAAGAGAACCCATAAAGCCTTGTCCGATCTTAGTGGGTTGAGTGCTAGTGATGGGTTAGAAAGAGGGGTTTATTTTTGTCCATAGGCTTTATTAGTAATACAGTAAAATTGGAAAAAAAATCAAAGTTCAAATTTAAGTTCAATTAGCAAAATTAGTCAAGATACAACTATAGTTTTTGAGCATGTGAAAATGGTGCAAAAAAAGTGCTCAAAAGTGTATTTGCCAGTTGTAAGTAGCAGTGAGTTATACGCCTGAGACATCACAAAGTTAGGGGTCCCCCAAAATTCTGATGGTGGCCCCTGGTAGCTGGAGTTGGATTTTACTAGCATGAGTGTGTCCTAGCCTACATATGCTGTGGGTTCTCCTTTATTTGACCATGGTACAGCACACAGCTTAGTCACACATGGCTGCATAACCCTAATTTGTTTGTAAGACACCAAAAAAAAATTGCGTTTTAAAACTACTGATTTCTTTTTTACATTGTTCTTAAGGCAAACTTCAGCTTACTAAAGATTACATTAGTCTCTGAGAAAAACGTATCTCCTTATTTCCCCTGTAGAATAATTTCTTTTATGTGATAAACAAATAAACAAAATTATGTTTTCTCACTGAACAATTTCAGATCAGCGAGAATATATGAGGTTCCGACAAACGCCAATAAAATCAATGGCTCTGTGAACCATGGTCTTAGCAATCCCGATAATAACTGAAGGAATCGCAGTCTCAGGAATGCCAATAATATTTGTTTATATGATATTGGCTGTTTGCTGGCGGCTGCACTGAGGCATTGCAAAATCAAACCGAGGGGATCTACAAAAGCAATGTTATTTTCAGTTACATTGTTAAGGAATTAAGTCTAATTTTGACTGACAAAAAAAGTCAATTTCATTCTGTGAATTATAAGGGAAAAAAAAGTTGCTGCGATGGGCAAATATGTTTTCTCTGTTTAAGAAAAATGTAACATCTGTGTTTGCTGCTGGTGGATTAGTATATTGTAAATTACTCAGCTTGAAGACACGTATACCCTAATGCTCCGATGTGTGGCAGCGCATACACAATGACCTCTATTCACCCTTATGATAATTGCAGACTTTTATGTCTTTTCCATTTTGCAAGCTTGAAAAAGATACCAATGTCTTATATATAATTTAATAGATAATCTTATAAGGAGGTATTTAAAGCTATAATGGGGCATTTAAAGCTCTTCTGAGCTAAAAATTACCCCCTTTCCCCTCCAACTGATTTATGTTTTGCTTCCCTAAGTCCTCCATTGGAGCCTCTTGCTGGTTTACCAGCAATATTGTAATATCGATGAGTCTATGCCAGCCAGCCCAATGGTTCTCTTTGTTGATCTGAACACTGAGACTCCTCTCTCCAGCTATGAGAGAACCTCAAAGCCTTCAAAAATGTTTTTTTTAGGAGCTTGAAGGTCACCTCCAAGCTCCCCAAAGACCCCAAAAAGCTATAAATTGAAGGATTTGCACTTTTCCATTGTTGTTGTTGCATAGTATGGCACATCCTCACACCAATACACATGTTTCTACCATTTTATTTAGCGCAATGCTTCTCGGACATTTACTGGTCTTCCTATGCAATTTTAGTGCATTTATAGAAACTCCAGCACCAAAACAAACCTCAAAAAATCATTCCCCATTTCAGTTGTTAGTTCAAGATATATAAAAATTCAACATTTGTGGACCAAAATGGCCAAAATTTGATCATCAGAAGGAGAAATAATTTCCCATTCTTTGGTTGTGTATGCATTTTGTTGTGTTGTGTTATTCTACCTGGGCAGACTGGTTCAAACAAGTGTTATCTATGGGAGTCTTGATATTAACAGTAATTTGTGATCAATTTAGATAGAAATGATCACTTCATCATCAATTAAAGTACCAAACAAATCAACACATGGTACTGCTCCCTGTTTTCCAACTTGAATTAATCAAAAATGCAATGTATCAGTTCTAAATGAAAGGAGTTTACTGAAAACAAAAATTTTATTGAACTATTTAGCTTATTCTTAGCTAGCTAGTTCTCAGGCACATGTGTAAATATTTGTTTGATTGATCAGAAACAATTCTTGAACATCATAGTAAATATTGATTGTGAACTCCCCAAATCAATCCTTTTTTTCCAATTTAATCATCTTAATTGCATTGGATGATAGAAAAAATCCTGTGAAATATTTTTCAGGTCTCAGGGAACCCCTGCTAAATACCCTGCTAAATTGAAGGTAAATGGAGAAAAAAGCGTCCTAATTTTGGTGGCCAGTGGAAAGAATGCTCCTCTTGCAGTGGTGGGTGAAATATCACCTTTACAGAGAACTAAAATCATCATGCAACTGGCTCTACCAAATAGCGTTGACCCCAGAACCATGCAGACATCATCAAATGGGAGGTCAACTAGCCATCATTTGAGGAAACCCTACCTAACTCTGGAGGAACCATGGGGTTTCAGAGAACCCTGATTGAGAATGCACGAATATATTTATACATAAATGAGCATCCTAGGTCTATTCTGCCCATAACTAAATGCATGGAACAATTTCAGCTAACACGATCAGCCTGTCAACATGTACTCTAATACAGTGGTCACCAACCTTTTGAATATCATGGACCTCTAAATTCACGGATTCCAGACTGCGCATGCGCAGGGAGCCATGTGTCACTCAAAGGGGAAGAAACGTCAGGAACAGGAAGAAATATATATATTGTGCAGATTTGTTTTCAATATTTTTAATTATTTTTCAATAGATTTTACTAATAATTTATTGTATCTGTTTATGGTTAATACATAATCATATTTTACATGGCTTTTTGTATTTATGATATGTTATAATATAATTCATATGTGGTCACTACCTATTAGGCAACTATATATTCTGTTTTAGATCTAAGCATGACCATTATCTACATATATAGACATTGGCAACAGCACATTGGGCCCATACCTGGTGGTGAATGGAAGCCAAATGATGCGTAGTGCCAAGTAGTACCCTGGCAAGATGTAACATTCTAGGTCAGCTCATGGAGAAAAAGTCGTTAAGGAATGGAGATGTAACTAGAATCTCCAGTTTCCTGGGTAGAAGTTGGTGATAGAATCTTCATACTGCTTCTAATTTTATCCAGGGGAAAATATTGGCACCAAACAGCATTAATGCTCGACCAATGAAAACACTCATTGACATTTTCATTTGTAATTGAAATTAATTACCCTTTAGGAGCTTCCAATGAAAAATTTCAAGTTAAGCTTTTTTTTGTTCTAAAACCTAGATGTGAGCCAAACCTTTGGGGGGAAAAGTTACCACATGCTCACCATTGTTGCCATTTGCCAAGCATAATGTTTGGTAATGGTGTTCCAATGACCTGTTCAAGGATATCCATATATTTCCTACTCATCGTTATTTTACAACAGTTTTATTTGTATTTATGTTAAATATGTTTTGGGTCATATATGGTCACACCCAGTAAGCACCTTTCATAAATTTTGTTTTAGATGTAAGCAGAGGCATCATTTTAAAATATAGACATCAGCAAAGGCCCATATGTGGCGGTAAGTTATCATGTAAGAATGAGGCATGTGGGCCAGAAATTTAAAATATCTATGTGAACCAAACCTTCTCATTGATAGGAAAGGTAGCACATGTTCACCATTGTCATCAGTGACCAAGCATCATGTTGGGTCATGGTGTTCCAATGACCTATCCAAGGACATGAATCCATTTCCCATCCATGCACTCTCTGTGGGAGATTTCTTCCTGTCTACGGAAGGCCCAACAGTCCATACCCACCATTGCCTATGTTAGTCCGTGCAGAGACATTCTGTGGGCAAAAGCATCATCTAAATAAAAATCTCTACAACAAAAGGTGCACTTTTCATCTCCTCTGCTATTGATACCCGCTTCTGAGCGCAGACAGCTTGATCCGCTTGCATTTATTCCTGAGCTTGTGTCATTCATGTAACCTTTGTATGCAAAAACAAGCCAGTATGCAAACAAACAAAGAGCTCCCTGGGGAGCTGGCTTTAAATGAGAACGCCACCATGGTTATGTGAATGTACGAGCTGTCAGATCGTAGCTATTAACTGCCTGCATCTCCCTACCGCGTGCGTGTTAACCTGCCGGCAGACTGAGCACACAAACTCACAGGCAGCCTTAACACGTTTTATATACAGCAGATGTCTTGTAAATAGGCCTGCGATTTCTTCTTCATAAAAGCTATGTGTGCTTTAATATGCATTATTCATGCTGTGTTCTCAGAATATGTCCGCGGCATTGCGCAGACAGTAGCACAAAATGGGCACCTTGAGCATTGCAAATGGACAGGAGACTTTATAAAACATAAAACAATTAGAAGCACAGAATGCTGGTAGCATCAGATAAGCAGCGCGTAGTGACCCAGTGGAAACAATTGGTTTTCTAAACTATGGTGCCATTTGTCTGGGCCTTGGCTAAGGGAAATGGCTTTAGATCAGCAAAACTTCAAAAAAAATTTGGCTCTCCAGTAGCTCGCCTCATCTGCTAATGCAAACCTGTTTGCCGGGTTATTTTCTTTTTTTTTGTTTCTTTGTTTAAAGCCGAACTATATGCAGATATACAAGACATAAATGAATGCAGCTCTGTAATAATGTATTTTATGTAATTGCATACAGTGAACTTGACTTATTGCAGTCCCTATATAGGGCTGGTATATGAGAGGCGAAAGCAATCCAAGGGGCCAGTAAACTATTCTGCTAAGAAATAGGTTGATATGAACAGAAAGCAGAGTTATAGAGATATGATATGCTCATCAGAGTGCTGCTTCTTCTTCTACTGTCCATTCATAGGCTGGGGCAGGTCTAGAAAAGATTTAGGGACACAAGGTGAAAAAAATTGAAAAAAGGTTAATTTTTTTAGAAATCCTTCCCTTTTTCATACCTTCCCTTACCATCAACATGAGATTTTTATATTAAACCCTTCTATTTTCATCTTATAACCTATTTTACGCTTAGTAATGTCATTACTGCGCCTCCGTGCTTCAGTATGCAATGCAGGCAAATACTGGCTGGTGGAAAGGACCAACATGGTGCATGGAAGAAGACACGGCACCCCATGTTGGGCTTATGTATTGCAAGATGGGGTGATGTGAGAATGAACCAAGAAGATGGAAGATCACTGTGCTGAGCGGAACAGCAAGCGCCGGAATGAAGACACCACCGGACATGCTGGGCTTGGTTTGTGGATGGATCAAGAGCTTTTCACAGGTAAAGGTAAGTTGTTACTTAAAGTTCCACTAAATGTCTCAATGGGTGGATGCCAATCTGCAAACGAAGGTGTTCATAGGCAAATTGCTAAAAATTGCAAGGCCCACATGTAAGGCTGAGACTCCTTAATTGAAATAAATCCAATGAATGAAAGGGACGGGCCGGGGAAAGTTCCGCTGGGGAGGGTAGATGATGCTAAATGTCCTCCAATCTGTAAATGAGGCTGGCTTTTATCTGACTTGCTCCAGCCTCTAATACACAATGGATCTGATTTATAAGAGCTCTCCAAGACGAGAAGATAGACTATCATGGGGGAACCTGGGTAAACCAGTAATTCTAGAATGGATTTCTTAAAAATTATTTGTTAGTTGACAAATGTTTTCAATCCTGGACCAAACCCATTTCCAGTTTGCTGGATCACCCAGGTTCCTCCATGATAGTCTATCTTTAATAAATCAGGCTCATTGTGTGAATCTCAGCAAATTGGAGCATGGAATTTCAGGAAAGGAGCCTTTAAACCTGTGCAAGACTGAAAGTAACAGTCAAATCAAACTGAGCATCCCAATATAAAGTATACCAGTATAGCAGTCAGAAGACTGAATGAGGAAACATCTCAGCCAAACAGATGTAACATCGTGCTGACGATCATATGGGGGAAATGATATCTTAATTATGCAGCCTTTATCTGCAAAAATATATTTAGAGCCGGATTTCTGTTTTCTTTTCGTAGGCTTAGCGTTTTAATGTCTATTTTCCTGCACTGTTGATCCGAATATTCAGTAAATCTTTTTCCCCCAATGGCCTCCCACCGTCGTTCATTTGGATGCTGCTTGTGACCAGAATGAACTTGTACTTCCAATCATACCTGCTTGAGCCTCGAAGACTTAATCCTCACCCAAATCTAAAGCACCAAAGGAAAGCCAAAATACACCTCAAATCACTTCAAATTTCTGCTTGAGTTACTTTTCAATTACATCTGGTGGAGCAGAACCAAATTCCTCCAGCCTTCTATTGATTGTATTACTCTCCATTAAGGTAAAAGGGAGATATCTATCATATTTTGTAACAACTTAACTACGCACAACAACAGAAGCCTCCTAGATTCATGCTCTTCTGTCACAATGCACACAGAGCTCCTTCACATCTTCCATGAGGCTTATGTTCAGGTATTGGCTGAAATCTTGTGTTCTTCTCTTATAAATAAGCAGCTGTAAGGGCAAATAATTATAGCATTTATGTAGATGATGCAGCTTGTCATCTGCATGTAACAGTTTAGTTATATGTTGGTGCTGCCTGTAGATCTGTTTTCTCATTTCATTTAGCAAAGTGACAACACTGTTGGTTCTACAGGGAATTCATGCATGTGCAAATCCAAGCATGAGCAAACTATGACCTGAAGGCATATATGGCCCAATACGGCGAAACACGTCCCGGCTTGTGGAGGCGGGCGGGCTGTGTCCCTGCACACAACCCGCCCACTCTTCCATCACAGGCTGGGATCCGGGCCCCTATTTTAAGATTTATTATGTGGCCCCTGACTGAAAAAGTTTGCCCACCCTTGGTCTAATCTGTTTCAAATTCTGCAGCCAGACTCATCCATCCTTACCACCTCTCCTCTTTTGCTGCCAGTCTTTGCTTGGTTCTCTTCATTGGCTTCCATTTTTCCTTGGATTCAAATACAAGCTCCTGTGCTTTGCCTTCAAATCCCTCCACAGTTCTTGTCTCACGTACATTTCTGACATGGTAGAAAAATACTCCCCTAGCCGCTCTCTCTCCTCCTCCAATGACCTACTAATGACTTACTCATTCATAACCTCTTTACACGCACGGCTCCAAAACTTTTGTAGAGCTGCCCAAACTCATAGAATGGTCTTCCTCATCCTATTCGGCTTGCTCTTACTTTCTGCTCATTGGAAATGCACTGAAAACCCATCTTTTAAAACTTGTCCACCTGTCTTCTTCTGTCCCTTAAATCCTCACTACTTCCCACCACTACATATCTACTCTCCTATTGTGTGAGACTTCCCCCACCTGCTAGATTGTAAGCTCTGAGCACAGACCTCTCCTCCTCCTGTGTCACTGTCTGTATCTGTAAATTGCAAACCCCTATTTAATGTACAGTGCTGCGTAATATGTTGGCGCTAAATAAATAATATAATAATAATAATAATGGTGTGGCTGGTGTGTGTGATTTCCAAATGTGCTTTTGTGTAGTCGTCCTGTCGCATAAGCTCCTGATGGATCAGAACATTTTATCATTTGTTATGTAGTCTGTAAAGTCAAACTTTTATCTGTTTTTGGTTGATTTTATCCAGTGCCAGTAAATAAATGCACACCGGATATGCTTTAAGAATGTTGATATGTATTTAAAGCTGAGCTTTAAGCAAGCATAAAATGACAAATTAATGCCGGTTATTAATCCTTTATAAGGTAAATTATTTTTTTTTAATGTAAGCAGTAATGGAATCTGAATTTGATTGGCCTGGTAATAGCCCCTTTCGGTCTCAATACACTAGAACACAAAATGTGAGAGAAAGAAGCAGCACACTGACTAAACCAGAAAAAGAATACTGATAGGACATTAAAGCAAATGTGAAAAAGAGATGAGCTCATCCCTGAGCTGCTTTTCATGAGCTAGGGGGACAGACATAGAATGACATGGGTTCAGAGGAACCAGTCTGAATAATACTGGGCATCAAAACAAGGTCATCTAGTGGCTGAAAAAAGTACTGCATGAGGTATTATTGCTTTTAATGGACTAATAATGTTCATATTGCAGTTTTTTGGCTGAGCACAATATGGACAAAAAGTGACTAGAATTGTGCACTGAAATACTCTAAAATAGTATTATATGTTGTCATCAGATGTTTACTATGTCAATAGTTCTTTGGCCCCTCCTATACTGTTCATTAATGAAACTGATGATAAATGCTGGACATCCCATTGTTCCTCCAAAAAAAAATTACACTCTACACAGGTAGAAAAGCAAACAGAGAAAGGATTTGTATGAACTAATCAAGAATCACAGAAACAAGTCCCTGTAATTATTGCGAGAAATAAGAATGACAATTCATCTAATTCTTCATCCCTAGTATAAATGCTGATATAAGCCTTGAAACGACTGCTTTAATGCATTCAGCTGCTGCTTATAATAACCCTGTAGACCTTGAAAAGTAAATAAAAATGTAAAACGATGATTTAAGTTGGATGGTATAAAAACAAGTCAAGTGGTTAGACACATATTGCCTAACCTTGACTTTCTCTTCAATGTGTTTCCTGATCTGATGACAATAATCAGATCGCTTTCCACTCATATAAATGGAGCTTAGAAAATGTAAGGATTTCATGAATAAGGCAAGGAGAATGTTGTATGTTATATTGAGGACAAGCTGACCTGCCGCACTTCCACACTTGCCACACAGCGGAACTTAATATGAAAAATATACCAATTGGGATCAGGCAGGTCCTTTATTACAAAAGGGTCCGGCAATGGCCCTTTTGCTATAAGACAAACTTACCTGGCTGATTCTCAATTTTTTATTTATATTCACCTGTCCTCATTGTGTCGCGGAGGCAGCCATCTTTCTCTGTTCTTCCGTGTGTTGGAACTTTGGCTATCTTGATCAGCCATGCTGGGATGATTCTAGTACTTCCAGTGCATACACACAGGTATTCATTAAGCCCTGGGGGGTGGCAGGGAACCCAACAAATCCTGGAATTCTGCACTGAGCTGCACATAAGCGTATTTGGAAACTGCGAACAGACAGGTAACCATGTTATTTTAAAGAAAGAACATCACCTATCCTGTTGGAATGCCTCGCCTGTCCAGCTGAAATACATCACCTGTCCTTTTGGAAAGCATCACCTGTCCTGCTGGAATACATCACCTGTCCTTTTGGAAAGCATCACCTGCCCTGCTGGAATACATCACCTGTCCTTTTGGAAAGCATCACCTGTCCTATTGGAATGCATCACCTGTCCTGCTGGAACATCACCTGTCATTTTAGAAAGCATCCCCTGACCTATTGGAATGCATCACCTGTCCTTTTGGAAAGAATCACCTGTCCTGCTGGAATACATCACCTGTCCTTTTGGAAAGCATCACCTGTCCTGCTGGAACATCACCTGTCATTTTAGAAAGCATCCCCTGTCCTGTTGGAATGCATCACCTGTCCTGCTGGAATACATCACCTGTCCTTTTGGAAAGCATCACCTGTCCTAATGGAATGCATCACCTGTCCAGCTGAAATACATCTCCTGTTCTTCTGGAAAGCATCACCTGTCCTGCTGGAATGCATCACCTGTCCTGCTGGAATACATCACCTGCCCTTTTGGAAAGCATCACCTGTCCTATTGGAATGCATCACCTGTCCTGCTAGAATACATCACCTGTCCTTTTGGAAAGCACCACCTGTTTTAATGGTATGCATCACTAGTCTTAACAGAATGCATCACCTGTCCTGTTGGAATAAATCATCTGTCCTTTTTGAAAGCATCACCTGTGCTATTGAAATGCATCACCTGTCCTGCTGGAATACATCACCTGTCCTGCTGGGATACATCACCTGTCCTGCTGGAATACATCACCTGTCCTGCTGGGATACATCACCTGTCCTGCTGTAATTTATCACCTGTCCTGCTGGAATTTATCACCTGTCCTGTTGGAATACATCACCTGTCTTAATGGAATGCATCACCTGTCCTGATGGAATACATCACCTGTCCTAATGGAATGCATCACCTGTCCTGATGGAATACATCACCTGCCCTCTTGGAATCACCTCCTGTTTTGGAATGCAGGACTGTAGTATGTATACATTTGCTGACCCGGTGTGTAAAAGGAAATCAAGCTAAGGTTCAGCCTTATGAAATATAACCATATCACTGGCAATACCTTAACCAGGTTTCTTAAAAAGTTTTAGTGAGAAAGGTTCAGCATTTTTTTTGCTATCTGTGTATTACGTTGGAGAGAACATGTCTCAATGTTTGCCCAGTAGACCAGATCACCCAGGGAGAAGAAGTCATAGGAAATAGCCCCAACTAGGACAAAGGAGACATCAACAATTATTTCATAGATTAGGGAATGTTCAGAAAGTATTGCAGCCTAAGTCTGTCTGTTCAGGAGACAACTGTTCCCCCAATTTCCTACCCTGGTGTGACAAGAGCAGAAAGTACAATCGGATGGGGGGTTAGAGGTAGTAATAAAAACCATAAAGGAATATTACCTGGTCCCAGGTTAGCTCTGTCCACTTGTAGAATAGTTTAAGGATCCCCAGCTTTGCTTTTCTGCCCAGCTACTACTATTATTGGTAATTATCCTTATTATGTTCAAATGAACAAGTTGTGGTGACAACACAAGAGCTGCACTGTACTGCCTAAAGGAAAAATCAGTTCTTGATCTTTAAAGGACCACTCCACCCCAAAGACATATTTGTGTTGTGGTGTATGCTAGTGGGCCAAGTCATCCAAATGGTTTCATATATATTTTGAATGCTCCATCAAATAGATCACATGGCCATAAGTCATGACTCCTGTCCACATGGACATTATGGATTATATACAGTATTCTGAATGTGACAGTCTTCATTCTTTCAGTTTGTATGAATTGGTTTCAATGTCATTCATTGCCTTGGATCTACCTGCGGAACATTGACAATAGTGGTCCATACCTCTGCAATGTGTGTCAGAAGGGTTTAAGCTTCATACAGTGAAAAGCTTTTCATTGATCAAAGTGATAACTTGTGATTATCCACCATTCAGGAACACTAAGGATAGATTTAGACCTGCCTTGGGATTGAGTGATCCCGCATGGCTCCAGGCAGCTGGTACCTTGCTCTGTCACCCGCACCACAGTGATGTTAAATAAAGAACCAGCATCTGCCAATGGGACTACTCACTGCTGCCCACATTCATTCTCAATGGGGCTGCCATGGGTAGAAGTTAGTTGTGCTGTCTCCCCCAAGGCAGTGGTTCACTGGAATAAGTGGTAACTGTACGTCAACCTCATGGCCAGTCTGAACATAGCCTAAATGGCCAGCATTAATGACTGCTAGTGTATACTACATCCATACTCCATAGAACAGAACAAAACAGTACTGCACACTGCTCCATCACTTAAAATGATCACACCATTTATTGCACATGTGCACCAAGCTTTAGCCTCCAACACTGGGCCAGGTATGATATTAGAACAAACTTGGCAATCGCCTAGGACCCCAAATTCTTCAGGACCCCCAATGACAAATAGCCAGGGGTGCAGGGAGCTGGGCTCCTTTATATATTTTCCCAGGTACCCAATTTGTCTGAAATCATCCTTGTTTTAGCAGGGGCAGGTATAACAGGCTGACAACATGCAAGCCCAACTGGGAGTTGTCACTCCTTTACAGGATCACTAGATATTATTTTATTAAAAGCTGCAGATTTAAATATACTGAAACTTATATTTGAATATACATTTACATGGTATGAATATGAAATAGTTTGGGTTCAGGTGTCTATTCTATAATTTTTGTAAATTGCGTTCTTCTTTTACAAATATGAATAAACACTGTAGCATTTGTGTGTAAAAGCAATGAAACAGGCAACACATTTTGCCTTCCAACATAAAATTGTTACTAATTCCAAGCCTATAACCCTTGTTATTGCAGGCTATGTCCAATTTGCTGCACTGTTCAGAAATTTAATATTCTGTACAAGAAATTGCATTCTCCACCTTGGAATAAATAGGAAGGTTTAACTAAGGATCTTTTAATTCACAGAATGACAGCCTTGGGCCACAAAGAACCTTTTATCCCTTTGAATGTTTAAAAAAAAAGAGAAGAGAGAAATATTGATCTCTTAAATAAGATTAAACAGAACACGCAGGTGCAGCTTTAGAACCAAACATGTTCGAATCACTGAGATATGGGTTTACTCTGCCACGAAATTTTACTGTGTTCTTTTGGATTTAATCCCAATTGCTAACGGAATAAGTAATTGCTTGCAAATTGAACACTAACAGCTAATGGTTTTGATGTTTTTGTGCAGGTCAGATGCGGAAACATGGCACTGTTTCATTTTGGTTGAGCTTTGAAGAAATCTTTTTTTTTTTTTTTAACCATGTTTAATTCAGCAGGTTTTAATTATAGGAGGTATACTTTGTATATTTAAAAGAATATTCCAACCAGGATAAATATCAACTGTAAACACAAATGGTAGAATATGTGCATTATCAAGGTGTTTGGATGTTTCCTGCTTAGTATTCACCCAACTGGGTGTATGGCTTTGATGGTTGGCTGTCTGGGGTGCATTTGATTCAAAGTATTTGCCCTTATAGAGGTGTTGGTATGTTTCATACTGAATTTTTACCCAACCAGGTGTATGGCTTTGATGGAATGGCCATCTGGGATGCATTTAGTTTCAAAGTGGTTGGCCATTATTATGGGTCAATATCATGTTTCCTGCATTATCATAATGTTGTTTACTTACATAATAAGTTTACTTCTGAATCTTTACCCAACCAGGTGCATGGCTTTGCTAGGATGGTCACCTGGGGTGCATTTAGTTTCAAAGTGGTTGGGCATTTTAGAGGTGTTAGGATGTTTCCTATTGAATGATTACCCAACTGGATGTATGGTTTTGATAGGATGGCCATCTGGTGTGCATTTGGTTTTGAATTGTTTGGCGATTACTAAGATGTTGGGATGTCTCCTGCTAAATATGTATCTAACTGGGTGTATGGCTTTGATGGGTTGGCTATCTGGGGTGGATTTGGTTTTGAGCTGGTTGGCCATGATCAAGGTGTTGGTATGTTTCCTGGTAAATATTTACCCAATTGGATGTATGGTTTTATAGGATAGCCATCTAGGGTGCATTTATTATCAAGTGGTATTATACAATTATTAAGTGGTTGGCCATTGTCAAGGCACTGGGATGTCTCCTGCTGAATATTTACTTTAAGCCTACCTTAATTCACAATTGTCACTTTACATTAAAGGGTAGACAACCCTTTTATTGAAAGTAAAAGTTTTGTTTGTGTTTTTTTTAAGTGCAAGAATGAATGGATACCTACGTCACACATCTCAGGAGGCCCTTGGCTACTCCTTCTGCATATGCCGGAGCATATTGGGCATGCGCAGAAGAAGCCCTTTCATCAATAGGGGAACCAATGCCGTTCTTACGCATACGCAGTGAGATTGGCAAGTTTTTTTTACCAATTTACATTACCCGATCCCGCGCCGGCGCAGTGCGAGATCAGGTGAAGCAGGAAGAAGATTGAGGAAGAAGAGAGGAGAAGATGGTGGTGGTAGATAGACTGCTCTGTGGGATTAAATGTTAATGTGATTTTTTAATTTATTTATTTTCGGTTAACTTCTGTTTTATCTGGGTTGCATTTGGTTTTGAAGTGGTTGGCTGTAGGAGAATCATCAGCCTAGTATCCCAGGTTGGCACATATACTGCTTGGATTACTAACAATTCCCAGGGTGACCTTGTTGCACCCTATCAGTCCTCCCATACACTTACCACCAAGGGGCCCATATTTTCTCCCACTTTTTCTTCCTTATTCTGGCCAGCCACTGTTCATGTGACTTGTTGTGTATCTCACAATGTACACCAGAAACTACAGCAAGTCATATAGAGTCAACCTCATTTCCAGATGTCCAGCATCATCTAACTCTTTCATCCAAATTACCGCCTTACTGTCCCTGGTCCACCCCATCATTTGTTTGATTTCAGTTCCTTCAATCATGGAGGCTCAGCATTAATTATTAGCTTCCCCCCTGCTCCCCACATAGAAAGCTACATTGAGTGTCCTATTGGCCCCTACCACAAGCAATGATCTGCCTGCACAGAATAGAGAAACAGAGATCTATGGACAGCATCATTATGTACAAAATAAGGTATCATTTTTTAGGATTTTTTGGGGCATTTTCATGAGTGGGTAATAGAGGAAGGAGAAAAGTTATGCCGATTGGAGGTTTAAAATACTTGTGTGCTTGTTGCATCAGTAATTTAGAAGTATTGAAATCAGAGGGTACACATGCATACCAGATAGAGCTGGTACTTTCAGCAGAAGGTCAGCAATAGCAGCTTTAAATAGGATTGGTGGGTGACGCCTAAATATCATACTTCCAAAAGTTTCTACATTCTTCATAAATAACAGGTGCACTTTATCCCTTCACTACCTATGTTGCAGAATTCTATACATTGCTAACCAACAGGTCCACTTGAAAGACTCAATGTTATAATGTCTCTATACATGACTAGTCCCTGTGAAGTCATTCACCCCCATGTATTTCATTATACAGCGACTGCCTATCTACACAGACACCTTTCAGCCTGAACTGCACACGGGGCTTAGAAAAGGCACGCTTACTCTGTACCAAATTTGTGTAGCACCATCAAACATTCGAATTTGATTAAACGGGGGGTAAAAAAAAACTAATCTTAAATATCTCCCAACTGAACCGTGCTCATTGCAATTCACAGCCTGCATGATGCTTTCCATGCAATCATCTGTCAGAATATTTATTCCGACCAGGAGACTCGAGAGAATATGGAGCAGAATAAAAATGGATGTATTAAATTTTTCACTCAGGTGCCCAGTTTTGATATTTGTAGGGAGTTTAAGCTGCAGGCAATATAACTACCTGAACAATGGTTCATGAATAAAAACACAACTAATAAAGAAATAAAAAAAAAAAATCTGTCTTTTCCTGTGCGCATAAAGTAGGTGAGTATAAAATATGTAACCCTTCCCGCATGTTTCTGACTTATTTCCACAGATCTGATGTAACCTTGATAAACATGGTTGGCATGTCCTTAACGCTGTGCCCATGCAAATAACCTGCGCACTGCCCTTGTAAATACTAATGAACTCTGTATGAGTCAGCCAGCTTGGATTATTGAGTAGTCAAATCTTAGGATACGCCTTCTTCTCGCGCTGTCTTTTGACTTATGGGCCATGTGTATGTAATCTCTTTGGGAATGGTTTAGTTTTCAGGTTTAGAGAAAAATAAAAAAAAGTCACAGAAAAAAAAACTAAATCAAGGAAAAACCATTCGGGTCTGTAACAAGAAAAAGATCGGAACCATAGGTTGATGGCTAATTGTGTTTTAGTCTTTTGTTTAACGTGATCATGCAATATGGTTGGCTCAGTGGAAAGCACTCTTGTCTTTGCAGCTCAATGGCACAGGTTTTAATCTCAATATATTGTATATTCTCTCCGTGTGTTGGCATGGGTTTCCTCCTAAAAATATGCTTCCCCTAAAAATTTACCCTAAACAATATTATTGACAATATATATGACTATGGTAGGGGCATTAGATTGTGAGCTACTTTTATGGTGGATTAGTGATATGACTGTGGACTTTGTAAAGGGCTGTGTAATATGTTGGCGCTATATAAATATCTGTAAATATTATTAACACATACAGCTTAAAGAAACAAGATGTGATCATGGCTGGTTGGGCAGGGCAAATTAGGCAAATGCTCAGAATCCCCACCTTCTCCAGAGCCTCAGTAGATAGTATGGCAAGGGTGCTGAGTTGCTGTTTATTTGGGACCCTCAACATGTATTCAACAATCCATACTTACCTGTACCTCACTTGTAGTAAAGGAGAGCTTTTGAGTATGGATGAGTATGTGACCCCCCCACCTGCCCAGCTTTGAGTGGCCAGTCACCATGGCCACCACTATCAAACTGAGGGTCTGAGACGTCACCCACCCAGGTAAGCTAAGTCCCCATCCACAAATGAAGCATCAACACCTTTACTGGGGGGTAGCAAGGGAGCATGGATCAATCAGTATACCCTCGAGTTGGAGTGAAAGGGGTAAGAAATATGGCCAACTGAGTGGGCACACCAACAGTATATTTGCAATTATCAAAGGAACAGCAAAAAATGTCTACCTGTCCCTAAGCTAACCTTGCGTTCTGATATTAAAGAATGCTTTTGCTCTGCTATGGAAAATATCAGCAATACATACTGATGTCAGATAGTATGGCAGGGGTACAAGGAGCTGGAATGGTGTTCATTTGGGACCCTCAACATATAGTATACTCAACAATCGATCCTTACCTTTGAGTATGGATGAGTATGTGACCTCCCCACAGGCTGAGCCTTAAGTGGCCAGTCACCATGCCCACCATTAATGCACTGAGGCATTTGGGGCCCTCAACATACATTATACTCAACAATCCATCCTTACCTTTGAGTATGGATGAGTATGTGACATCCCCACATGCTGAGCCTTAAGTGGCCAGTCACCAAACCCACCATTAACAAACTGAGGATCTGAGACATAACCCATCTGGGTAAGCTTAGACCACATCCACCATTGAAGCTCATCCAGAGTCAACACTTTCATTGGGATAGCAGCAACATGGATCGATGAGTATACCCTAGGGGTGGGGGTGAGAGACACGGATACTTGAATGGGCACACCAACAATAAATCTGTGGTTAACAAAGAAGAGCAAAAAAATGTCCACCTGCCACTAAGCTTGAGCTCTGATATTGTGGAATGCCACTTTACTTTGCTATGGAAATACCAGCAATACATACTGATGTGATTCTGTTCAATAATTCCTGGCTCTATTCAATATTTTCTGGTTTAGAAATCACTGTTCATGTGACCTGGATGAAAAACCCAAGCCAAAACAAAAGAATGTATGTATCAAATGATTCAGCATCTGATTAGCATGCTACCCGCCTCGCACTGACCACCAGGGAGGCAGTGTTTACCAATATGTTCGCTCAGCAATACAAGGTGAGGGCCAAGTATAATATAGATGGAAACGCAATTGTTCCATATAGACCTGCATATAATTAGCTGTGTCTGCGGGGCTGAGCCTCGCTTATTGCTTAACAATAGCAGACGTGAGCGCAATTTTATTTACCGAATACAAACAAAACTATCTCGGCATCTAGAGTCCCTGCGTCTGCAACCAATACGTAATATGGATTTTTTTTTCCCAACAAAATCTGATAAAACTCAAATTCCTTAACACAACTTAGTGACAAAAGGAACCTTCTACATCAATTAAAAATATAAATCCGTGGAAATTCAATATGCCTGCAAGCAATGAAATGCAAGTGCTCGTAATAAGGCTACTTTAGGGACAAAAGGAAAGAATGAAATGCAAGTTGTGCCGTAGGCAGAAAATCAATATTAGATTTGAAGAACTTTTTCAACTAAACTTTCGCTGTCCTTTATACTCTGTTGCATCTTAATTCCTAATTATATATTTATTGTATATTTAAATCGTGGTGTTTAAAGTGGACGGTTCAGTAGCTTTGGAAGCCTGCAGGAAAACAGCCCTGTTGTGTCGCAGTATTCAGCGACCATATCAATATGGCTACATTCAGACCTGCCTTGGGATTGAGCAATCCTATGTGGCTCCCAGCAGCTGGCACCCCTCTCAAGGAACCGGCGTCTGCATATTTCACAGTACTGTACAGCTCTCTGCTACCCCCATTCTCTCTCTATGGGGCTGCTACAGGTAGAAGATACGTGTAACATCTCCCGAGGCAGCAGTTCACTGGCATGAAGAAATGCTAACCACACTGCAACCTCACAGTCTCTAGTGTTCACCCCAGACATTTTTTTAAGCTGGATGGGAAAAAGCTGTAGGCAGGTGGTGGCTGCTGTATTGGGACCCAACTTTTCAGTAACCACCCAAAAACAGCTGGGTGGTTACTGAAAAGTCCCAGGTGGTGCGTCATATGTGGGGTATAGGTCGATAAAAAGGTGTATTTTTGGGGGCTTTAAATGGAGTCTAACAAGTGTCGACCTGGAAAACAAAAGCCTTTTGTACTTGCATGCTTGGTTGCATGCATATTACATACTCTAGTATAAACCAAGATTTTCCCCCCATGAAAATGCCATTAGATAAAGAATTATGGTTTATACTCAGGTCGCATCAGTAGATGGTGCTGTGTCCTTGTGTAAAGTGTGTAACAAACTTTTTTTAGAGACATTTTTTTACACACTTTACAGGAGGACACAGCACCATCTACTGATGGCTGACAGTAATGCACAAAATGTCATCTAAGAGAATGGAACCCATCATAACCAACTCAAAAGTACAAAATACTTTCACCTGTAAAAAGGGGAAAAATTTACAGACTAAGCGCATGTGATTTTTTATTTTTTTTTCAAATCAAGTAGTTTTAAGCATATATTGTAAAATTATTGGATCATGAATGTATTACACATCACATTAGCATTTCTGTTGATTACAGTTTTGAATGTTAACAGTGACGCTCACTTTTTGTGCCGTAGGTTTTTACTTAAAATATTTTCAGGAAAATTAAAGTAGCTCGGTTTATACTCAAGCGTATACACTATTAACTTTTGACTTGTACACCTCATGTAAAAAAAAAAAAAAAGTATGTAATCCAAAATCCAATTTAACTGAATTGCACTTTTTTAGGAAAAAAATATTTTTAGCAATGGATGAATGTAATAAACAAAACCATAGAAGATTGACACTTCCCATCACGGCTGGCGACAAACGGATCAATCTTTCTGTAGCAAGCTGTAACATATTAAACCACACGTGTCATACAAACCGGAATGAAACACACAGACCGTCCAGATTTGTGCACTTTTACCATTTTTGTATTCAAATTGATCGTGTCCGTTTTTCTGCTTTGGGGGGCCCATGGAAGTTCACGGCAACGCATGTGTAATGCGTTTCGATGCGTTGCCAGTCCATGGTAACAAGCTCCTCCCCTGGAAACCCGCCATGTGCCGGAATGCTACTCAGAGACGGCTGCTGGATACGGAATGTATGTTTACATGTAAATGCATCAAAACACACCGAGGGCTTTGTTTATAAAACAGGCAATCTAACATTCCCCCATGGGAATAATTCAGGGCCATGTGTTTCAGAATGATGTGATGAAATGATGTGTTTCAGAATGTTTGAGGGAATGTCAGATTCCCTGTTTATTAACAGAGCCCATAAGGTGTAAATATAAAAAAAGGACCCTCATATGGCGGGAAGTCTCGTACAAATGCGTTCATTGATAAATTATGAAAACTGAACTTTTCCGATGGATGCGATTCTGCAACCCGGCGCTCTCTGATCGAAAACGCTTATTTAGCACTTCCAATGTTTCGTTGGTTTGCAATCAAAGCCAATGTAGATGAAGACACGGAATGATTCACGCCGCCATTGTCGGGTTGCGTTGTCACACGCAGTCCCAATATCCAGGCAACACAATTTTCTTCATGTCCTTTGGCTTCGCGTTGCTGCATTGGTGTGCAATAAAAATAAAGATGAGTCAATTTTACATGGAACGTTTCAATATGGTGCATTCCCAAAAACACTGTGCACAACAATACCACGGGAGTCCAGCAAAAATCAAACGTTATCAACGCAACACAACGCACATTAACGCATGCGGCTCTATCTCTTAGATTGTAAGCTCTTTGGGGCAGGGTCCTCTCCCCCTGTGTCACTGTCTGTATCTGTCTGCCATTTGCAACACTTATTTAATGTACAGCACTGCGTTATATGTTGGCGCTATATAGATCCTGTTTAATAATAATAATATTGCATAAAACTTCCAGATTACAATAAAAGTGTCGGATAATTTCCCAACCACACCGAATACTTCTGATTTCTTGCAATCAAAGTCAAAATGATCACTTTAATTTTATTTATCTAAAATAGATTTGAATGGGGAAAAAAATTAATTGTATTAAATAATAAATATTTAGAAGTCTATGACATTTTCACTCAGGATTCACACGTGTGAATAATAAATACCCCCCTCTGTGGTATTTTCAGACCTCCCCCCCCCCTCTGCCCATGATTGTGCCCCAAGCTGGCACTGCACGGGTTAGCAGCGTCTGATCGGAGGTTCGGGAATCCATTGCTCTCGCCTGGCCGCCGCCGAATCCTCCGTTGCCAAGGCAGCCGCGTCCTGCCGATCGCCGAGCGGCGAATCCCGGGCCCCGGCGGCAGCGGGCGGACCATGTTCGCTTTAGTCCGCTTCCTGGAGGATAATGTCTGTGACACGTTACCCGCCGCCCGGGTCCGGGGCTTCCAGCCCAGCTCCCCAGAGGACTTCGAGGAAAGGAAGGTGTACACCGTGTACCGGAGCTCGGGGGAGGAGGAGGCCGGAGCGCAGCCGGCGCACATCTTGGCCCTGGCAGGTGAGGAGCTGTGGGGGAGGGGTACCATGGGGAGCCCAGGGATCAGTATGGGGGAGGAGCAGCTTACATTTCAGAGGTCAGTGTCCCCTCTTATATATTAGAGATAGTGGGGTCACCTTCCGATAATACCAAAAATTTACCACATGGCTGCTTCACAAAAACTCCAATATGCAAATCCTGACTGGCTGAAGGAAAGTCAATGATTGCCCCGCCCCATTCTGGCTTTCCTGCGTCGGTGTCTATCCAGCACACATGTACCGGGACAATTCTCACCTGTGTGGCCCCTGATCCGATGAGTGCGGTGCCACCGATTGGCATCCAGTTGTGCCAGGCTGATCCACAAGCCCGCTGGATTTCTGTTAAAGCGTACCCAAACTGAGCAATTTCATAAAAGGGTAGACAACCCTTTAATGTAAAGTCAAAATTCTATTTCTTTTTAAGTGCAACACCGCCCCCTAAATCTTGATCGCCTAGGCCATTGGTCGCCAACCTTTTCGGTCCCAGGGACTGTGCATGCGCAAGGATCCCGTGTCACTCAAAGGTGGAGAAACCTCCCCCAGAGTGATGTCATTATGACATAACCCCGCCCACTCCCATTGCAGGCTCAGATCTGGGGACACAGCCGGCCCACTTCCGCGAGCGTGGGAAGTGTACTGGGGACATCGTCCACGGCTCTGCCCGATGCGTCCCCCCATTGGGGTCCTTCTCCTGACCCCACTTGGGGGTGCGCCAGCCAGAGCTGTGGACCACCAAACTTTTGCCACAGACCACAAGTTGGTGACCGCTGGCCTAGGTGATCGAGAATGAATGGGAGGGCAAAGCTTCCCGGGATACTTACGTCAGGCATTCCTGGAGGCTCTTGGGTGCTTCTTCTGCGCATGCCCAAGCATCTCGGGCAAGCACAAATGGAGCCTTTTCGTTGGAAGAGAAAAATTTGCAGATCTCACGTATGAGCAGTGAGATCGGCAAGTTTTTTTCCCAACCTACGTCACCCGATCTGGCGCCTTGGTAGGGTGACAAAGGAAGAAGAACCCGGAGCGGCAGCCCAAGGACGGATGCCAGGACGACGCGGGACCCGATGGAAGAGACCTCCGGATAGATCAGACTGCACTGCGAATTGAAGGTAAAGTGTTATTTTTGTGTTTTGGGGGATTTTGAATTTAGTTCCCCCTTTAATTTGTGTTGCTTTAGAGCAGCCACTTCATTGAAATGGGCTCTTGAAAGCATCAGGATACACAAAAAATGCCACATTTCTGGCAGTACAACAGAGCATTGGGGTGCCATGCATTGCAGTAACGCATGGTATTACAGCACAGTGCCTTCACCATCATCCATCCAACGCATGGAAGTAGGTGAGAATATCTCCGCACTGTATAGAGATCATCACTAACAATATTGCTTAGTTGGGGGCGGGGCCAGCCAATGACTTTCCCATACCAAGTCAGTATTTGCATATTATAATATTTGAACCAAACAAGAGCACCATTGTCAGGCACAGAGAGATGGATGAAGTCGCTGATTTCCAACACTGATTCAGATTTGTTACATAATCACCAAGAAAATTTATCTTTTTAATGAACACTTTGCAGAGCACTGGGTTGTATTCAGTTATTGGTATCGGTGAGAACTCGCAAGAAATCTCCTTTAAAAAAAAACAATACCAAAACCAATCACAGAGATCCTAGAACTAAAATTCCCATGGGATGATCTGAAGTCAATGAGGAGCTCAGGGATTTATAGAAGGAGAGGGGTAGGGATATGATATGAGGCGGGGAAGTTGAGACAGACAGAGGGATATCTAACCTGCAGAAATCTCATTCAATGGCTAAAAAAGCTGCTATAAATGATTTTCTACACATGGATCTGTGTTGATAGGATTCTGTTCCCCTCACATGAGCTGTACATTTCCATATAGGTTTATAGAAATACTTAAAAACACAACAAGTGAAATGCAGGATAAAAGGAGGTCAATAGCAGGTCAAGTACAGCTGTCAATGAATTCTGAATAATCTCCAACTGATGTCAATAGTACATAGCCATTGATATTGGCCCTAACACATACCATCATGTGTTCTCTCTGGCCCCTTTTAGGAGCACCACCCGGAACTTTTCAGCAATCACCAGGCTGTTGTTGGGTGGTTAGGAGTTGGGTCACAATTCAGGTGCCACCACCTGCCTACAATTTATGAACGGTTAATAGGGGTTAAACAGGAGCACATTTTATTTAAGCAATATGTAGACGGAGGTTCATCCCTTTGATCTGTAGATGAATAGAATGGAGTAAATACAAACATAACACAATCTTATAGCTTCCATGTCTGAATAATCCTTATAAACACTTCCACATGCGATGATACCGATCAGCTATAATAGTTTTGGTATGTACACAGCAACCCAATGCTCACAGGTGATTACTGACAGAGAACATGTTCACATTACCTATATTAGCCACAGTATTCTCCTCTGGAATTTTTTTAGGCTGGATGGGAAGAAATTGTAGGTGGGTGGCAGCCCCGGTATTGGGATTTAACTAAACCAAAAACAGCTGGAGGGTTACTGAAAAGTGCCGGGTGGTGCACCCAGCTAAAAGGGGCTGGGGAGGACACTGAGCCTCATAATACAGTCTCAGGCCATAAAAGTAACACAAGAAAATTAGGAATCTACATCTGCAGATCAGTCTTTGTGTCCCTGTTAAGCCCCCCCCCCCTTTTTCATAGCCCAGGCTTGACTTCTGTCCAAATCTAGATTATGCTGCAGCCCCTATGTGTGCTATACTCATGTTTTGGACATTTAAGATAACTTGTTTACCATTGGAATTTATTAAAATGTGTGTGAACACTTTTCTTGTTTTAAAGCATCCTCCCCATCTTTCATTTAGCTTTTAAATGTGAGTACATCAGTCAGAATGAATTTAGAGGAACCCTCCAAGCAGGCTTGCCCTGCACTTTTATTCAGTAAGGCTGTAAACAAGCATGGCATCAGTGCAGAATTGCTTTATACAACACGTGCATAGCAGAAAACACAGGTCCGTTCCTGATTGAGGGAGTGCCTCTAATGGGTTCCCAAAAAGCAAACAAGGGCTCTGGTACCTTTTTAGTGCTCTGACAATGGTCAGTCTGTTGACCCAGCTGCTGGCTCCTAAAGCAGAGAAAGCTTCAAGATTTACACCTCTCATGTGAAAAGGAATAAAGATGGCATATTGACTAATAATGGGCCAGGCTGCTAGGTAAGATGTGCACCTAGCAATGGAAGCGTTGTCCCATCCAAAGCTCTACAAAACCTCTGGGATTCAACACTCAGATCAAAGTTTGTTTACTCCATGGGATACAGAAACCTCTGTAGGTGGAAGTAATAAACCTCGGTGGTGATATGTATATACCATCCACAATCTTCCTTACCTGTGTCTCACAACTGCAAAACATTATAGCAGCTTCTGTTTTGGATACATAAAAGTTATCCTTTGGATTGGTTTGGTATATTTTCATCATTTCCTTCGCCATGAAACTAGGCAGCCATATGGTTCTCAGGTGGGTAATTATGTCCAAATAGAATGGGGGGGTCGGGCAGTCAATGGATATCACCCTGCGTAAAACGGAGCAGGAGTTCTCTGGTATTTTTTTTGGGTAGTTTTGGGAACAATTGGATGTTTATGTAGAAAAACCTTTTACCTAGTAAGCAGTGCAGCATCAAAGGTATCCTGAGTTCTCTGGAGTCCAGCTGTGATTTTATTTTCTGTGCTGCCATATAATAAGGAAGCACAAGCATTATGCACTCACACAGGACATGAGTGAAGCAGACTGGAGGGAGCTCTCTAAAGGCAGCACCAATATAACACTGACTAATAGCATGCCTGTGTTTCAGTTGCATGCTATATCTCAGTTGGAGAAATAGGATAAAATGTAAATAGCAATGCATAGATTCTGGCAGCTACAAATGTTAGAAGTCTACAATAGATCAGGCCTGTATTTTATATTCAGTACAGATATTGTCCAATGATTATAACCAACGTAGACAGAGAGGGATGCCAGATCCAATATTATATTTCAGGAGGCAGTGAGCGAGCTCATCATCTAATCAAGTTTTCATTCCCAATGTTCAGCACCCTTACTCCTCGCCCCTATAAGCAGGCAAGTCTTCAGCATCTACATTTACAACATGCATGATATTTTAAGACCAGGTCACCAATTGCACCAGGGAAGGAGGGCTTCCGTAGAGAGGTTCAATAAGTTAGGTTCCCTGTAAATTCCAAGGTTTGGAGGAATTTACCTAGTGATGACACAATAATAAAAACCTGAGAGTGTGTCTAACCCTTACCCCTATTAGGATGGGCCTATCCAGATTATTATTGCTCATTCTGAGTGGGTTGGGGTGCCATTTATTCTGAATGTTGCTCCAACACACCTGCTTACTGCACTTTCACTGCTGTGTTGCCAGAAATGCATCAGGTGCAATTTTCTGCCTGCTATGCTGTTTTGAGCAAAGCAGCTCACTCAAATAAATGTTCATTTGTGGTATAAATTAATTATTTAAATGTGTGGTATATTGTGCATTAGCACTCATTTACTAACATACACTAGTAGCGTAAAAAGTTTTCCCCAAAGTAGATACATGGCATACAGTCGGTTAAGTTTGGCCAGACCTTGGTGTTAACTGCATTAGCATGTGCTACATTTTCAGTTATAACAAATTGATTTTCTGATGATCAGGGAACACTCTGCATGTTGGGTCACTCACCCCAAATTTCCAGTGTGCACACACCACTTAATCTTCATGACATTCTTTCTGTGTATGGGTCACTATATACACAGAAATCCTTTTTGACATTCATTGGATATTTTGTGAGTAAAGGCAGAGTACAGTCTTATTTCTTTGCCTTTCTGAGTCAGAGAAAATATATGCAGGAAAAATAAGTTTTTGGAATACATGAATTCTGAAATCATATGCTACGAGATGCACATTGTCCTTTGTTCTGTGTGCATTGTAGGAACATAAAATAGTCTCTGCAAAGTCTGGGAAAAAATATTCACCTTCTAGAAGCTGCATCTTCTTAATGTTTGCAGCACAAAGCCCATTTTGATCTTCAAGAGAAGCCAAGTCTAATCTGTTTAATGTGCTTTCCATTTTTTAAAGAAAACAAAACTGATCTGGAAAAGTGCGTACCGCAGAGGAAAATCAAAATCCCTAAGCTGTGTGTGAACTCTACGGAAGGGTCTTGGGAGTTTAAAGAGTATGAAGAGGAGGAGGACAGCGAACGCCGCCACAGCAAGGTACATATCCAAACTTCTTCTTTCTAGAAAACTTTTTTCAGAGGAAAACTTAATATTAGCATCAGAAGGGCCGATTGTTTTTTGGGGGTTTTATAGTTTACTCAACTTTTTTTTCCATTTTGGATACAACAGGATCTTTGTAGATCAAATGTTATAGAACCCATTACTTTTATAATGCTATCCCAGGTTGTTTTAAGGAGATATCTGTTTTTCTGATAAAAAGGAATTATCAGACAGGAAGTGAGAGGAACCCTATAACAGCAATGCAGACAAAAATGCTTTCCTTTACCACAGTAGGGGAAAGCTAGAACCCCTGTCAGATCCTAAAAAAGTAAAAGAAGTGCCACTAGTCTTTTTTCATTAACGTGCATCTAAGTTAAACCAACACAATTCAGGGATCAGGAATCCCCCTTTTACAGGGCTGCTTAAACAGATAGAAATCTGGACAACACTAGTTGGTTTTCTTTGGTTTTATTTCGAATCACAATTGTAAAAAATGGCCAGTAATTTACAATAATGCAAAACAGTTTTAATAAATTGTCCCATGCTAAGTGGAATTATCATTACATTAAACCATTTTCCCTTTTATAATAGTCTATAGAAATGTTCCTACACAACCCAGAAGAGCAATAATGCTCATATAGTTCTGTAAATTCCTATGCATTAATGCTGGAACATGACTGATATTTTGGAGTGACATAATAAGGTCTTTGGTGTCCACCTGGAGATGGAGAAGCAGCACTGGGCAGTAAGGTTACCATTGTTAGGTTAACCTGCGTGATTCAGCAAACCTGGAACAGGTCTGGTCCAGGATTGAGAACATTGCCAACTAATAGTAAATTATTTTTAAGAAATCTATTCCAGGTTTTCATGGTCCCCCACACTCCCCCATGATAGTCTATCTTCTCTTGTCTTGGAGGGGCTTTATTAAATCAGGCCCAATATGTGTACAAGCCTGAAGGAAATTAGAAACATTTGTACATGAAAGTACCTAGCATTTTTAAGTAGCGGTGATGTTAGACATTTAGGACATCTTGTGAATGGTATAAGAAAGGATTGGAATAATCAAGCAGCAGTGCATTCACCCACAATCTTTATAACCCCATATTTCACATTGTTGTATATCTGCCAGAGAGAAGGTTAATGATGTGTTCGAGCCAAAAATCTCTGAAACTTGATTACATGCACATAAAGCAATGCTTTGACTAATTGCACCATAATTAATCTTTTTTTTTTCCTACTTGAATTAACGTGTGTCTTTTAAATGCCACCAAATTTCTGTGCAATAATGTATCAGATCTCACCTTTTTCAGTGTGCTTTCGGCCAACAAACTTTAGGTATATTTTAAATTCCTCATAGGAGGTTTCCGTTTGCTCTATCACTTGGGAAGAAACATTTTAAATTGCAATTTGGTTCACTCCACAACTCAGCAGGTGCCCTTTATTCTGCTACCTTCTCACATTGGGTCTGATTCATCAAAGCTCTCCAAGACTGGGAAACATAGACTGTCATGGGTGAACCTGGGTGATCTAGCAAACCTGAAATGGATCTAGTCCAAGACTGAAAACATTTGCCAAATGAAAGCAACTGATTTTAGGAAATCCTTCCAGGTTTTATAAGTATAACTGGGACTATGAATATGATGGAAGATCCAGGAGATTACTCCACCTTAATTATCTCATATTTACTTGCTTTCTTCTCATAACAGCAACTAATACTGAAATTATTCTTTTGTACGTAGAGACCAGATGGACGAAAGCATGTGGAAGGAACTCGTAAGAGCATTGAAGCCGTCGTGGCCCGTCTTGAGAAGCAGAATGGAGTTGGCCAGAGTCACAATTCCAGCTGCGATGAGACATTTATGGACCCCAGTCATGTGACAGCACACATGGACAGACTGGATGAAGCTCTGGTTCCTCGGGTCCTTTATGAGGAATTGCTGAGGAGTTACCAGCAACAACAAGTAGAAATGAGACACATACAGCATGAGCTGGAAAGGACTCGGAGGCAGCTGGTTCAGCAAGCAAAAAAGCTGAAAGATTATGGGACATTAGTGACAGAGGTTAAGGAGCTTCGGGTTCTGAACAGGAGACTCCAGGATGTTCTACTGCTTAGACTAGGCAGTGGTAAGTCACTAAACCCTCCTTTATTGCCAAAGCATAATTTATGAATTGCATTGTGTAGTATTGATAGATCCTGCATTCCTTACAGATTGTGTAGAATATCCCTTGCACTATTGTATGTTCTTATTAGTGACACGGGATCTATTGCAAATCACAGGCAAGTCCCCTTGATCCCCTACCAGATCTTATTGCTGTCTATAAATCCATTGGGAAGATATTTTCCTTTTTGACCCAGTCATTCAGACAAGGCATGAAAGAACATCCCAATCTATAAATATCTGCAGGTTTTATGGTCTTTGCGGTTGTTGGGTACATTTGTCTTCACTTCTTGTTCTAAGTGGCACCGGCCACCAGAAAGGTAATGAAGAAAAATCTAGAGGTGGAATCATACAGGGTCTGATTTATTAAAGTTCTCTAAGACTGGAGAAAATCTATCATCGAAGAACCTCGGTGATCCAGCAAAGTTGCAGTGGATCTGGTCCAGAAAAAAATACCATTTGCCAACTAATAGAAAACGATTTTTAAGAAAATAAGGCCCAATAGAAGTGTGTTTTACTAAACTAAGTTTACCGTCTGGGTCCAAAGTTTGGAACCCTCCATTGTGATATTCCTACATATCTGATGAAGAATTACTAAATGGAAAGATAAGCTCTTCAGGGCAGAGTCCTCCCCTCCTCCTCTGTCACTGACTGTATCTGTCTGTCATTTGCTGCTCCAATTTAATGTACAGTTCTGCATAATATGTTGGCGCTATCTAAATCCTGTATAGTAATAATAATAATTGCCAGCATTTACTGTTTTACCTTTCCTGACCCTAGCCTGCTACCTGCACCGTAAACTAGCAGCAGAATGCTGATGAGACAAGTTTCCAAGGTTACAGAGTGACAGAGGTTCACACAGAATGCATTAGAAGCTGCAGCAGGACAGAGGTTCCTTTTTTTACTGGCTGGAAGACATCCAGCATATTGTATCCCTTTCCTCCCCAGCGTGATTGGCTCTGGGTCCACCTCTTTCATTCATTAGATTTCAGTCCCTACAATCATGGAGGCTCAGCGAGACATATGGGTATTACGCTTGTTTTTAGAAAGCTTCTTTCCAGCCTCTTCCTCCAGCAATCCTCTACCTGCATTGTTAGCAGAAAGACCCAATGATGGTGTCACAGGTCAAAAATAAGGCATGTAAGTAAAAAAAAGGTTGTATTCAGTCATTTTATTCGTATATGGATTAAATGGGAATGGAGGAACAGGGAAGACAAATCAAAATTCAGCTTTAGGTTGGTCACACATTACAATCTGAATACTTGAACTACTTGATATTTAAAAAACCACTTAAATACTTCATGTGAGTAGTATTTAAGGAGGGCTCAGTTATGCCAGGTTATGTATTCCCTTAATAGAAGGTTTATTCTAATCATGATTTCCCATAAATAACAATGTCTTGTATAGTCTAATCTGTCTTTTAAGTTTAATGATCATTTGGACGTGTCTGTGCTTTTAAACATAAAAATGTTTTTTTGTTTTTTTTGTTTTAAAGCAACTCGCATTTAATTCATCCCCTCATATAAGGTGAATAGTAGCAAAGAAGTTTCATGCACAGTCTTAGAAAGTTCTTTGTTTGAGTTAGATTTTCTTCTGGCTCTTTCTTAAATCTCTGCTAAGTCTTACCGTTGTGCCCTCTCTGCTCTCTTCTGAACATTAATCACGTTAGGCATTTAAATGCGAGCTGATTTATCTACATCATAAGAACCTTAAACCATTTTAGTGCCCCCTCTTTGCACAATTTATTCCTCTCATTTTGAGCACAGAACTCCAACTGAAACCAGTAATCTATAAACTGACATCAGGCCCTGCCGGCTAGCCACAAATCTAACAGATCTCAGCGTGCTGTCAGTGGCCCCGTGCCTGTATAACCTGGAAATCCTGCTGACCGCAGTACATTGCTGACCTGTTCCCTTTACAGCACAAGTGCTGCTTTACATTATTCATAGTTTATGTGCAGTTTATATTGTGGACCCCGGTGTTCAGAATGGGGATTTTGCCATGTAAATGTATAAATCAATCCTTGTTTAATTCATTTGGAATCTGCCCACAGCTTCTTTTGCTTAAAGTGAACCTGTCAGGCTTTAAGATGTAAAATCCCTAAACACCTTAGTATATTGCTACAGAAACTTTCCATAACCTTTATTACTTTTCTTTGTTTTCTTTTAATTATTTATTCCATCAATCAGCCTTTTCTTTTTTTCTTTCATTTCCTTCACTTTTTTCTTTTTTTTAAGTATGGGTGATCCTGTCACTGCACCCAAATAATAGCAGGGGGTGAGAGTGTAATTGGAGGATAGAATGAGTAATAGAATAAGCTGGCTGCTCACCCCTCCAATCCACATTTGAACAGATCAGAAAGTCAAGAGACTACCGCAGATCAGAAGTAAAGTATAGTGCTTAAAGGATGGAGGGTCGGCAAGCCTTTAGTAATTATAAGTAGGTGTTTCAGAGGTGCATAGATCAAGACAAATTACCGTACCTACTCCTACGACTTTTATTTTTTTAAATGTAAAGCTGAACTGTAGAAGTATATAAATGATCCAATAACCTCCTATTGTGTGCTATTTCCCCCACCTATTAGATTGTAAGCTCTTCAGGGCAGGGTCCTCACCTCCTCCTGTGTTACTGTCTGTATCTGTCTGTCCTTTGCAACCCCTATTTAATGTACAGTGCTGCACAATATGTTAGTGCTATATAAATCCTGATTAGTCGTAAAAATAGTACCATACTTTTTCTTGGGTACCTCAGTCTGTGTTTAGAGCCCCCACTTGTGCATTCTTTAGCTTAACCCCTTCAAACAATGCAGTCAGATACCAGAAGAAATCAGGGGGTGATCAGTGAACTGCTATTCACTCATTTTATAGTCTCAGCCAGGATAGGTGGTGACCAAGCTTTGTTCCTGAAATACTGCATTATACAAATACTGGAGGAAAGTGAGGTCACCCAGTTTTACCGGCTTTATTCACAGTTGTAGACCATTGTTTTATATCTATAACAATCCTCGTCACTTTATAACTCCTCGTCCTTCATTCTTGATATGTCCTAAATCTTGATCCCAATCTTATAATAATCCCAATGGTATACAGTAATACCATAGCAATAAAAATACCATTGCCATTTTTAGCACCAACTATGCTCAGAATGTAGATAGAAGGAACCCTCCTGTGCCATAGAGCAACTTTGCCACTTCCACCTACAAAATACAATAGTTTGCCTCCCTATATCATATAATAATAATATTTAACAATATTAATATTTAACTTCACTTAGCCACTTTAACAACCCCTCCTCTTTGCCTGTATCTTTAGGTATTGAACCCATAACAGTCCATTTATAATAAGCATGCAATAAATCTTATAAAAACGGTATCCTACAGAAGCCCAATAGTGCATACACATTTATGTGAAGGGTTCAGTAACTGGAATGCGTAGTAGCAATGTGCAATATTTGTTTCTTATGATCACAAGGTAATTTATTTTTTCTTTACTGTTAAAATTCTCGCTTTTCTTTTCTTTGTATTCTTTATCTAGTTATGTAGAATGCAAATTAGGAGTTATACCCATTTACATCTTGGGGAATTCCCTCGCTCCCAAAGGTTTCACCTCTGTCCCCTGCAACCTATTCAATAAGAAAACCGTGTGGATGGTTGCAGGAATTGAGACCTTCCCTTTCAATGTATGACTATTCATGAGGAGTTCTGCATTGTAAGTGAAAAGTTTATACTCCCTTTCTCCATAACTAAATAAACAAATATACTTGCAGTGCTGGGGTAGCCCAACTGCTTGGATGATTTATTATTATTATTATTATTATTATTTTAATCCTGAAGTTTAGTTTTACACAATTACCATGAGGCTAAAATCGAAAAGCTTTAAAGTGTGTTCCATTCACAGCTACAAATACTCAACAAATCCAAATAAAAAAAAAAAGAAATGTTAGTCTATTTAACCTTGTATATAGTAATACAACTGAACTAATATGGTGTGTAACATTTTCTGCAATAATGACTTCTGTTGTGTAACGTGCAGCACTGGAAGGGTCAGTTGGGATTGTATTACACTTTAATATCCAGTACTATCAGAGCTTACATAGACTTAAGTTAATGTAACATGACGGAGCATCTCCAACAAGCTGTAATAATATATCTCTTCTCTCGGTACAATAGCTCAGGGAGACCCCTCTCTCCTTCTTTCCTTTCGTTTCTCTCCCATATTTTGGAGCATTTCTTGTTAACGCTGGACGCCCTCACCTCCCGCTGACCTCTCGGCGGTTTTTCTGTAGATGGTTTGTGCCGCCTCAGCGTTTGATGTGTAAAGTTGTATGGTTTGGGATGTTTCTGCGATCCTCCTCTGCTCTCGGGTGGTCTGTGAAGCAGCGGCGGTCTCTCATGGTGCTCATGTACAGTGCTGAGGTTACAGAAATGCCAAAGACAACAGCTGCTGCGTCTTCCTCGGGTTTAGGTGGAGTATGCCGAGTACAGAAAGACACTACAATAAATATTTATTCAGAAATCAATATAACAGCATTGTAAAGTGATTTGGCATCTGCAATTCCAGTATCGGGAACAGCGGACAATTTGCATTGAAGTAGTGGGTCATTACAGGGACTGGTCGTGAGTGTTTCCGCTAACACTGATGATCAGCAGAATGGAGGTGATCATAAAACAGAGACGTGTCAAAGTTATAGCTGTCATTATGGCTGCTGGATTAATCAGATCAGGTTCCAATTGAAAAGCACATATCAGAAGGGCATTAGATTGTTTTTTGCATGATGAGAATGGACTTATTGCTGGATATAGTTTATATCTTAATATTAGCTTTACAGATGTCCATAACCAGCATTGTATAGCACCTGTTAGTGTATTGTTTATCATTTTACAATTATTGGGGGACTCCAGGAAAGGTGCGAATGTTTTATCTGCTCCAGACACCAGCAGATCCCCAGTTACAGATCACAGGGACATCTGCTGGGCAAATCTGGTATTACTCTGTAATCCTAACACAGTGATTCTTTATGGGAACCATTTGATTTTTGCAGGAGCAGTATTGTAAAATAAGCTTATATTGTTACCAAAGCCCAGATAGTCTTTCCTGTTTGGATTCATAAAAAAGAGGTGCTAAAATTATTTATTTTCTTGACAAAAATAGTTGCTCTGGATCCCCCTAGTAGAGATTTTTTTCAAATGATAATGGCTCAATGATCAAGGTTGGTCATTCAGGCAGAGTATTTGATTGGCTGAACATTTGATCCTAAACCATTCTTTTAAATGAATATAGAGTTTACCATGGCTGACTTGGATTCCAGGGCTGGTATTGTTCCTGCACAACTTAGACCGTGACCTGGAACAGATATGTGCATCGAGTGTCCCGGTACTTCACCAACTGCATGCTTATTTAGGGTTTATGACCTTCAAACAAAAACAATTATTGGTGGAAACCTTCACCCCAGCAATGTGAGGTCTGCAAGTACTCTGACCAGTACCCACAGCTTCAGCTTTAGCTCCTTTGACTCCAGTTTATTCTCAATGCAGTCTCATAGCCCTAATACCATAGAGCAGTGTTTCACAGCCAGGGTTTTTGGACCACTAGGGTTCCTCCAGAGGTTGATCGAGGTCCCTGGTGCATGAACCAATTTATGCCTCTCATGTCCAGTGATCTTTTTGGCTATCTGTCTGACACTCTTCACAATAATAGCCAGCAATTTAAGAGGAATTCTTCTTACTGACGACCACACTGATGTACTATGAGCTGTGTATATAGTAATTATAGCCGGGGTTCCCTAAAGTCCTGAAAGTATTTTCAAGAGTTCCCCCATGTTAAAAAGATCAAGAAAGCCTGCTATAGAGATTCAGATACCTTTTTCTTAGATGTTCCCTATTAGTGACATCTGTTTTTTTGATTGGACCTCTCTAGGTATTAGTAATGTCTATTAGATCAGTTTTCAGTGCTCATTTTAATACTTGAAATGAGTTTATCTCAATACAATACCATGTTTGATGATGTAAAGCTGGATGAGATCAGAATACAAAATGCTTTTTGAGCTCTTCTCATTTTCACCAAGGAAACAAGCTCAAGAAGGGATTCCTAGGGACAATACGGGTTTCAGCTTTGCAGTTGTCAACATATACTCCATAAAGAAAAACTCCAGACTGATGGAAGATATTGGCTTGAAATGAGAAACCTGTAAAAATGAATACACAGGAGCAAATAACACTTTTATGTTCTTACCTTGCAATAGGAGAAGTAGGAGTAATCTACAAATAATATTATATAAGGTCTCATGTATTGGAGGTCTGTGAATGGCTGAGGATGCTATTGTACCTGTAAAATAAATATTATGATATTTTACAGCAAACAGAAAGAAATGTCTAATACATCATAACGTATTAGTCATATTTATTTGTTGCAAACAGAGTTCAGTATTGCATTTTATGGAATTTGTAACTTGTGGAATGAAGCTGCTCATTGAATGTACATAACAATGTAATAGCAATATTTAGCCAGGAAATTGTGCCTGTGCCTACTCACCTTACACATGGCAATATAGGTAAGACACTTATTGGGATCTATTTATAAAGAAGCCATTCTGGCATTCACTAAAACATTCTCGAGTGGAGAATCAATTATTGCCATTGAAACATGTAGACTTGGAAGATTCTCCACCAGGGAATGTTTCAGGGAATGTCAGATTCACTGCTTTTAAGTAGACTTTGTTGTGTAATGGAGTCTATTCTTCTGAATCTACCTTTAGCATGCTGAGCAGGAGAAGTGACTACACTAAAGTTCAATATATATAATCACTGAATTTTTTTTAAATTATAAATCATTAATTTCAGCCTTACCTTGCTGAACTGAAATAGTTTCCCAGAGTTTTGGAAGAATTGTTTTTACATAAATAAAAACTAATTGAAAAGATTATTCCTTTAACGGTTTTTGACGTTTACACTAGGTTCATACTTGCAGTGACTCTGTGGTGCTTTTACGGTTTCCTCATACCAGAAGCCTCCTCAGAAACTCTACATGGGGAATGAATAGGGATGGCAGTGGGAATTACTTACCAAATCTACATGTAGGTTCGAGTGGCTGGCAGGTTCTAGCCATATGGAGCTGCACGGGATCATTAGAACCTGCTCTTAAAAATGTATATATTCCTATTTAGCAGTAAAGATATCCTAGACATACCCATTAGTTCAGCTTTAGTCCAGATTTCTTTCTCTTTGTTAATTAGAAGGATTAGACTTCTCAGTCACTGATGGAAGGAGGTAGCAGGGTGAGCCGAGCTGCTGAGAGATTATGACTTGATGCTTCCTCTGTGAACTTCTATGATTGATTTGCTCCACACTGCCTGGGGGCTTGTTATAAAGGTAATTTATTCCATTTAAGAATGTTTAAATGTATTTTCCGAAAAAGAATACTTTAAAAAAATGGCTGTAGTGTTTTAAACATTTTAGCATGGCCATTGCTGCACCAGTAAAGTACTTTCACTGATATGACAGTAGCCAGAAAGCTGATAGTTTGGCATGGATTATCTTTATACAACGCTTTTTAGGTGATGCTCACACTGGCCATAAATTTGAGGTGCATTTACTATTTCCTCATGCCAGGGAACTGCTCTGGGGAGACGATACATGTAGCTACTCCTGGCAGCAGTCGCATAGAAAATGAATTGGGATTAGAAAAAGCAATGAGCGGTACTAGCACTGCTCTTTTCTGCCAGCTGTCAAATGGGCTGATAGTGGTTCAAGTGGGATCGCTTAATCGAGAGCAGGTCTGCCCTTACCTTTGCAATGTTTTGGAAAAAAAGTTTCTTGTGCATCTCTGATCTCTGCAAATACTTGGAATGCTTCTGCATGTTCAAGGCCTCTCTTTCGTCTTGTTTGTATTACCAGCATATTCAATAGATGTACAAAATATATAAAGTTCCAAAACGTAAAAGAATGTTTCAATTGTGTGCATTGACAGAAATGCTTATGTTCATCTACATGGTATGTATGTGTGTGTGTGTGTATGTATGTATGTATGTATGTATGTATATATATATATATATATATATATATATACCTTTCCTGTGTCTCTTTCTGAAACTTGGAGGGCTATGCTAAAATGACACCTTGTACATGGAGGCTTATCTGCTAAAATGACCCCCACAATAATTTGCTTTGCTCTCTCTGATTGTCTCTAACTATACTGTAGTCATGGGAAACATCTGTCATTGCCCATTCTGAGTAAAGTGACAGGTCCTCTTGTTTCAGGGAGAGTAGAAGAGGGGGAAGCAAGTTTTATTAGAAGAAACGGTCTCTTTGCCCGGTGCAATTGGATCCATTTTATTAGTTTAGTGTTAGCTAGGTAATTAAATGTTTGTTTTAGAATTGTAAAAAGCAAGTTAGCTGGTCATATGTCCAGGAGCTCCTTCCAGGTGGGAAGCAAACACCACAAGACTTTTCACTGAAAGTGAATCCAAACTGATTGTCATGTGTCATACCACCTGGGCCTTTTCCTGTGTCAATGGGTCATAAGGTTAGGAGAAGTCTCATGGATACAGCAATGAAACCTGAGAGAAAGTCTAAGCTTTCCCAACCTTGTCCAAAATGTAACTAAAGGTTCAGGCTGGAGATTTGCTTTAAGACTGTAAGACTTTCCCCGAGGGATGTCTAACTCTTCAAGGTAAACAACATGATTTACTTGAGAAAATGAGAACATAAGACATTTTCAGTTCAGTGATGTGATCCTATTCCTGTAGCTCTCCTTCATTTGCTTTCATTAGTGTCAAAGCTCCTACTAGCTTCTGTTGGAGTTTTCTGCATTTCTCAGCATCCAGACTGAGAGAAATTTTATAAGTACAATTATTTTTCCACGATTCATGTAACTCATAACACTGGCTTTATCAACTTTAACTTCTAATCAGATGAAGTCTCTGGCTGCTCGCGGGCCCAGCTCACTTCGTAAGCTTTGATGTACCTGCTCCCACACTTCTGAAGGAGAAGACCGACTGGTCGATCTTTAAAGAAGCCTTACAAAATGCATCTGTTCATTAAAACGCTTCTCTGCCTGTACAAGTGTGCGGTCTTTGACTCCACACCATCCTCCCTCTCTCTCTTTTTTAAACCTGCAGATTTAGTTGGGAAGATTTGCTTTAACATTACTTTTGAAGGATAGCTCCCAAGGGACCCTAAATGCTGCTTTTTTTCCTGAAGATTCCTGTGGTTTGACTTATGCTGGCCAGAGATTTTCACTATTATAACCAATACAATAAAGATTTGACTACATTACCCCAGTAGTTTACTGGCTTTATGGATAATCCTGGGTTCCATTTATGCTAAGGGCTTGTTGTACACTTTCTCCTTGTATATGCTGATTGATGTGGGTCCTTCAGTTACCATTAACAACCCTAAGCCATACAGGTAACTTTTTGGCACCCCATCAGTTTGCAAAACAAGACAAAGGTTAGCCAGTGCAGTCCAACTGAGAAAGTTTACTGATGATCTATGACAAGTACCAATGTCTAGGTCTCCTTTCTTAATGCAACAGACAGAACAATTCAGCTTTTCTGATTTGCCTTTTTTCTTTAGAAAAGAGATCCAGGCATCTCCAAAATGTCACATTGGTAATGGTCACTGTTTTCTCAATTTGACTGGGCTCTGGAGTGCAGTCCCTAATCCAGATATACTCGCAGCTTCATACTGGTATACTGTATGTGAACCCCACCTCTTCTCAGGTTTGCATCTTTATGTTTGTATAATATACTATTGAAAGCCTTTTTTTTATATCCTTTAAAAAAAGTTTGTAAAACACCTGTTAACCCTGCACAGAATTTTGTTATGTGATTATTATCAGTTTACCTCCTTTGTTCATGGAGAAAAGAATAGAATGTTCTGTGGTCCTGTCCTCCTCTGAAAACAGTGCTCCTTCAAAGATAAAGCAAGTGAGCTTTTCCACCTTAAGACAGTATGATACTGGCAGGATCACAAAGAAATCATGAAAAAAAAAGAAAAGTAAAGTAGCCCCCACTCCTAAGAATTACAATATATTTTATTTTTGTTCCCAAGTTGGACAAATGTTCATTTTTGAGGTAGAGCTACTCAATTTGTTCTTTTCTCTTATGATGTGTCACTGTTCTTGTTTACCTATTTCTTTATTTTTCATGTTTCCCTAATGTTGTCTTTTTTGCTTTTAGTGTCTTCATGGAACTATCGAACTAATGGAATCCATGGCTCCCCTCCATTGGCAGTAGGAGCAGAAAATGCAGATATAGCTGGAACAAATGAAGGTCAGGTTCCCCTTCATATGATTCAGTAATAAAAGACCATTTAAATTTTGGCACCTTGTAATAACTTCAAGGTCCTGATTTTGTCTTCAGTTTAATATCTGTGACCTTGTGGTGGCTTTGAATATTTGTATTGGGCTGTACGCAGGGCATTACATTGGTGCTAAAGAGACACTTTGAACATTGGTGATTCAGGCAGGTGGATATTTCTGAAAGGGACAGGCAACATCCCTTCTGCAATAATATTGTACGTGTAATGTACTGTAACTGCCTGTTCACCTCCTAGCTGCTGAGCTGCTCATGCGGCTTTCCATGTGCGTGTCGGGAATGAAGTGAGTGTCATCCTAGCCTAGCCAAACAAAGATGGCTGAAGATCATCTTCAGGAAGAAAAAAGATGGCGGTGTCTTGCCACAGAACTGGATTAGGTAAATATAGCAGGTTTAGTTCCACACTAAGCTCTACTCAAATTCTCCTTTCCATAGTTGTCTTTCATGACCTCTCTGTCTACAGCCAATATAGGAGCCCATCAAATTAAAGGTTTCATTTTAAATTCTTATTTTACTGAGGAGTTTAGTATTTGGTTAATGAAAACAGGCAGTTTTATTGAAATAAATATTGCTAATGAGTCTTCCTAAATCCTAACAGTAAGACAAGATGAACGTTTTCTGTGGTTCTGGTGCATCACACAGGGTGAGATTAGCGAATGTTTTTACGAGTCTGATTTCTGACTCCAGTTTACAGTTTGAACCCGGAGATCAGGCGCTCAGTCTGTGTCAGGAAACAAATTCCTCAGGCCTTATACAGTGCATGGCCTTATTTGCTGCTCTGGGATTTCTCTGCTATAGCCTGTGTCTCCCTCTTGCCTTTGCTCTCTCTGTTTCTTCTTTTTATTTGCCTATTTCACCGTACAATAAAACCCTCTGAGGTGTAGGATTGCTATTTCTGCAGATGAAGTCCAGACTTAAATCACTGTTACTGCAGAGAACCTTTTTTATTGTAAGTCACAGATCTGTTTTAAAGGAAAATTTCATACCTCTCACTTTCAGCTTTTGCTTCTATAGAGTAATGGTCCTTAAAAAGAAATAAATGGGTGCAGTTTTCTATTCTAAATGGGCAAGTTTTGTGGGTGGGGCTTATTAATGATGGAAATGAGCATGCATGGGTATGGATGTTGGAAAGTTGGAAAGTGATAACTTTTTTTCTGCAGGAATCAGACCTCTATCTAGAGTGCTTTTATTACAAAAAAAATGTCATATCAATATATCTTATATATACTTCTTACTCCTATTACAACTTGTGCCCTACTTACACATACAGAAAGTACCGTAAACCCTAAATGTGGCTGTGTTTTGATCTGAAGGTGCTCTCCAAGCTTCAAATCTGAAAGGAGAACTATTGTATATTTCCAGTGGGAAGCTAGATTGTCTTCTCCATAAAGTTTATGTCTGGGCATCATCTAAAATTACCATCAAACCTCCCTCTCCCTACAATTTTTATTATGAATTTCCAGTATTGGGAAACAGATTTTTTATATAGTTACCAAGCTGGTAAATTCACACAGTTCCTGTTGATGTAGGCATGCCTACAGAACTAAACAGTGTAGGCAAACCTTTGGGATCCAAGGTAGCAGTAGTGATTTGCTGGGAAAGAAATAAATGGGGCAAAAAGAGGAGTGGGATAGGTAGAGTTCTGCAGTCCAGTAAACAAGGCTGACAACACTGGAATTTTCAGAACAGCAATCACACTACAAACAGGAAGGGCACACAGAAATTAGATATGCTCCACAAAAGCAAAAAGGTAGGACAAAATGTCAAAAGCCATTATAACATGGAATGGATATTATTTAAATCCCCGGGAAACTATTCGCTTACTGCTTAAATCCTAATAAAATTTGTAAAAAAAAAAATATTAAACAAAGTCCCAGAAATGGACTAGGAACTTTGACACAGCTTGCAGAGAATAGCTGTGTTGTCAGGGAATCTCTAGGCGACTCTTTGTTGGATCCCAGTGGGTGCATAAAATAAAATTGATTCTAAAACCTTTGTAGGAGTATTTTATCAGAAGTGCCTTCACCTTGCAAATATTTTAGACTGCAGGCTTGTTTTTGCCAGCCTTAAAGGGTTTATAACACCAAGAATTGGTCCAGATTATGCATCAAAATTCATTGATGGTGTTCAAGTAATAAATATTTGAATTCTTACAATCTATTTTCATTGTGGATGCCTCTGCTTGCAAAAAACAAAACAAAAACCTGCACTGATTTTGCAATCAGTTTTCTTGTATCCCAGGTCAATGTTTTTATTTATTTTAAATGAGGACCACAGTCTTCCTAACTAATAAACTTTCATATTATCCAATAATATATTCAATAATATTCCCCTGGTCACAGCCCCATATAATGCATGTTTAGTAAAATGTAAAGTAGTGTACAAAATTTGATGTCTTGCTTTGATCGTACTTTATTTACAGGATACTGTATTTCCTATTTTCAGGTTTCACCATTGACCTCAAGGCTGAATCTTCAGAACTGTGTGAGACTGAGCCAGAAATACAGAAGCTGACCATTGAAGAAGCCAATACATCCTCATTTTACCCCACCTCTGCCCCAGTTCTGGATAAATACATACTAGAGAATGGGAAGGTAAATAGATTATGACTCATTTATGCATTCTGCTTTAACTGCCAACATATCCTAATATTTCAATGGCAGTGATATTTGACAGTCTGTGCTTGTATTTAGTATTTTATTCAGGAGATATTTTATGTCGTATAATGTAATTCTGCTCTTTATGTATTTATTTAGGTCCACCTGGGTAGTGGTGTGTGGGTAAATGAGGAAAAATGGCACCAGTTACAAGCCACACAGGGCGACTCCAAGTACACAAAAAACCTGGCAGTTATGATTTGGGGAACTGACGTTCTAAAAAACCGAAGCGTCACAGGAGTGGCGACAAAGAAGAAAAAAGATGCAAGTCCCAAACCTCCCCTCTCACCCCACAAACTAAGCGTTATCAGAGGTGCGCTATCTAAATTGCTTTTCCATGTCCGTATTGCATAGGATGCACCTGAATACGGCTCCTGGTCATAATAGATATGCACCCATCTTAAGAGTTTCACTAATGAGGTCATTGAGTTTCATTTTTCGAGTGCAGCCATGAGCATAAGAATTTTGGACAGACACACAGCTCCCTTTCCTCTGTTTGGAGAGTCTATTCTTGTTATCCTGTTGTCATGGGTCCTAGGCTAAAGAGGGAAAGTTCCCTTTTATTTACCGCTTGCTACAACTGAGCATTATAGCATACACAGAGGTGCAACCATTGGACGCAGTTTGCTTCTTTTTAATCTGCTCCCTGTCCAGATCTCCTGAAGTAATTCCACACATAAAATGAAGGCTTGTGTTACCCATTAAACTACTAGAATTTTACAGCACAGAAAAAAAATTCTCTACTGTTGGAGTAGTCTTTCAGCTCCGCTTCAGTAATTTAAAGCATAAACATCAAATCCACTATGAAACATAATATTGGTGTGTATATGCTATAGGCAATATCTTAGACCACTGTTTCTCTGTCTTTTTAACATGGTGGAACCTTTGAAATAACCGTAACAGTACTATTGGAGTGGTATGGCCTGGGAAGAACATACATGTCATGCTGTCAGACAGTCATTAAAATGTGCTGCTTTCTTCTCTAGTGTATATATGTTAAACCTTTTAAATTTGTTTGGGTTTCCAATAGCCGTCGGTCAAATTGCCAGGTCACATCATTAAGTAGAAGCCATGTATAATTTTTTTGCTATAAATAAATCCACTGTTATTTCTTTGGAGTGGTCTGATTAGTCTACCCAGCAAATTCTGCCTTAGTCTTAAAAGGATATAATTTCTGTTGCAGTAGAACTTGTAATTTAGATACAAGGTACTTTGGGATGTTGGAAGAGCAGTAATCCACTTGTGACATCTGTCAGAGTGAGACCAGTTCTTTCTGCAGCGATCTCCCCGGGAAGAAGCTAAATTGAAGTTGAAAACATTAAAAGATAGTTTTGGTGATCGGCACAATGAGGCTTCTCACTGCTCCTGTCGTCAGTTCAGCTTCTTGCAGCACTGATCTTTACACAGTGCACTCCTCTTGCTTTCTGATGAATGTCACCAAGGAGATGAGCTTAAGGTAGCATTCCCACAGACTGCAGGTTTCTGCTCTGCAGTATAACATCTGCTCAGGTGAACGGTATAGGCCGGTACTTGGAGGAAATGTATTCCAAATTAAACTTTCCTCTAATAAAAACTCTGGATATTGCTTTTAACTTCAAAATGAAAAGCTGCCTTAGTCATTATTCACTATTTTCAATTATTATTGTCTTTTCATTTTTTTTTTAACAGGAGAGAATTAATAAGCACTCCAGGTCCTACACTACACTGAATGACAGCACCTTTACACAGAAAAGAGGAGACCCCTGTTGCATCATTTTTTGTGGTTCAGACTTGTAGTTCATAATTCTTTAGCGGAGTGCAAGAGATTTTTTTTTGTCAAATGAGTACTTGTAAACTTTTAGTGTTCACAACAGGGATTGTTTACTATACAATTGAAGCCAGAAGATTACATACTTAGGGTGAACTCTTTTAAAACAAATTTTTTAACCCCTTCACATCTTTTATACTAACAAGTTATATATTTGCCATATCGTTTAAGACAGAGGTCCCCAACCCCCGGCCCACTAGTGGGCCGCAGCAGTCTGACAGGTGTGTCACCGCTCTGGCTAGTGCACCCACCAGCGGGGTCAGGAGAAGGACCCCGCTTGGGGGAGTGCACAGGCCAGGGCCACAGACCACGTCTCCCAGAGACATTTCAGGCCCAGGGAAATGGGCGGGTTATGTCTCAGGACACAACCCTCCCACTCTCCCATCGCAGGTCTGAGAGTGGACAGGTTTTAGCATCACAAAGTCACTCTGGGGAGAAGTTTCCTCCCCTTTGAGTGACACATGGTTCTCTGCGCATGCGCGGGCCACAGTCAGTGCATTTAGTGGTCGGAAACAACTGGTTTAGGACACTTGCTTTGTGCAGTGCAACTTCATCCAACAATGTCCACAAGTGGATTTTTTTAACATTTTATTGACTATATCACAATTCCAATAGGGGCCATGCTTTCATATAATTTTTCATTTCAATCAGACTGAAGTCAGCCTTTTGTATTGGACATTCCAATACATTACCCTTATTTTGCTTATGCCATTTTGGAAGTATATTTATCATTTTGGAAGTATATTATCTATTTGGAAGACGCGTTTGCATTTGAGCTTCAACTTCCTTGTTGAACTTTTCAGATGTTGCTGTAATATATCTACAGAATTTTACTTTCTTATAATGCCATTGACTTTGTGACGTGTACTAGTTCGTCCTTCAACAAAGCACCCTCCACTACATGATCTCCCAATCCCTGTAATTAAAAGTTTGGACTGTGTTCTATGGCCTGCAAGCCTCACCCCTTTTCCTCCAACATAATGATGGTCATTATGGCCAAACTGTTTGATCTGATTGAATTAAAGGAAGTTTCTACAGAAAGTAAGATCCATTGCAAATTGCAGTCTGACCTTTTTATGGCGGCTTTGGAGCAGTTGCTTTTTTCTTGATGATCAACCTTTCAGGTCATGTCAAAATAAGAATCATTTTACTGTGGATAAATTTACTTCCTCACTAGATCCTTTGCTGTTGTTCTGCGATTGATTTGCATTTTTTCTGCCAAAACTCTTTGTTTTGGAAGCAATTCTGGCTGCATGTCTGCTCTGCTGGTTCATAGGTACACAATGGTAACCAGGAAAACGATCAATATTGGTGATTTACTTGCCAATATAGATTGTTTACACTGGTCATTCACTCATCAACTAGTATATAGTCAAACCGGTATATACAGGGATCTGACATTGCCAGATAAACTATCTCAATGTCTGGTTATTGGGAAAGGTTGTTGACAACAAGCCTTAAGCTGCGTACACACGGCAAATTTTTCTCGCCCGATAATCGGTATCGGCCAATTATCGGGCGAAAATCTGCCGTGTGTACAGTCGGTCGTCGTCCATCGTCCGACGACCGTCCTTGCGGATCCATGGACGATGGACGACGACCGATCCTAATGAAAGGGAAGGGGAGAGCGCGCAGCAGGGTGCCGCTCCGTCGCTCTCCCCCTCCCCTCTCCATAGAGCATGAACGGTGCTGTATGTACAGCATCGTTCATGCATCGTGCAGTCTTTTCTCGTTGGAAAGGATCGTGAAAGATCCTTTCCAACGAGAAAAATTGCAGGTGTGTATGCAGCTTTAGAATACTGTATTCTTCTTCAGAGGTTGAGTGTCTCTTCAAAACAGAGGTAATCGAAAATAAAAAGGTCTCTAAGATAAAACTGACAGTGAATGTGACAGCCTCCTTTGCTTCATAACAATGCAAAAAAATTGAAAGAAAATGGTTGGGTTTGTTTTCCCATGCTGCACTAGAAAAATTAAACAAAGCCCTCTGTCCTTCCTTCACATTTAGTTTTCTATGCTTACTGCTTCCAATGACCAGCCTTAAATTTCCCATCTTTTTTCCCATAGAATGTGTGTATGACAGAATAGCACAAGAGACAATGGACGAGAACGAAATCGCACAGCGGCTCTCAAAAGTCAACAAATATATTTGCGAGAAGATCATGGACATTAACAAGTCTTGTAAGAATGAAGAGCGAAGAGAGGCAAAGTACAGCGTTCAATAAACCTGCAACGATTTGTTAAGTCTGGGTGTTTGGAACTTTTACGTTTAATTCGGTGCGTCGTTCTCCGGATGACGAACAGCTGTCGCCTTTCTAGAAAATTAATTTGCGAGCCAGAACCAAAATACGCAGTTGTATCTGCTTAGACAATTCTGGATAAGGTCAGACATCTGAGAATACTCGTTTATAAACACCAACAGCAGGACTGAAGAAGCTAAATTGCGTGTGATCTTAGCAGCTGGATTGTCATCTTGTTTAGCTTTGTTTTCGCCAAATTTGATGCACTTCTGATTTGTGTAACAAGTACAAAAATGGTGGACATGTTACATAGCAATATGTCGATACTGCTAAGCTCTTTAGTAAGCATTTTTTTAAAACCTTTTTGTCTTGCCACTTTATCTTTTGTAAAATGGTTATGATCATGTGTCTGTGTTTACAGTTGGGCATCTCTAGTTAGAAGTCTAAGATTAGTACACATGGGCAGATCACCAACTGACTCATCATAGGTGACCAATTTGTTTCCTGATTGGACTTGGATATATCGGATGTGTTAGTAAATGTGCAGTGTGTAAAAAAAAAAAAACACTGATTGGAAAACCTATCAGATCAGCTTGTTGAGCACTAAATCTGCTTATGTGTACTAGGCTTTGGTGAATATTCTATCATTTTAAAGTAAAGAAGTCACAAGGGTGATTTACTTGCCAAAAATTAAAAAAAAAATGTAAGTAATTTCACACAGCTGGATTTATGTGGAAAAACTTACATATTTAGTAAAAGTTTCACGTCTTTGCACTTCTCAGGCTCTCTTTTGGTCTTTTAAGATAATGAATGTAGTCACTGACCAGTAAAAGCTGAGAGGGGCAATGCCAAGCTATACTATGGCACAAAAAGTTCAGATTTGCCCAACCTCTATCTCCATCTACTGATCCGTTTAACATGTACTTTACTATGATGGTATACATACTTTTGTGTTTACCCAACAGGTTAACTTTGATGTTCATGCTTACTTTTGTAACATATTTTGCCTATATTGCTTTGCTGTATATTCTTCATGTTCCTAATTATATTTATATACCATTCGTTTCCCCTTTTGCATGATTTGTTATTTTACTGTTATACCCCTCCTTTTTTTTATTTATGGTTGCCATGTGGTGCCCCTATTTAAACATAAGAGATGCTTGCTAGAGTGCTGTTGATTGGGTAGGAGTGTGTGTGTGTGTTTGTGTGTGTGTGTGAGCAACGGTCTGATGGTGCTGCCACATGTGGCTTTAGGGTACTTTGTGTCTGCTTTATTAAAGCCCTCCAAGGCTGAGAGAAGGAGAGGATACACTTTTATCAGTGAAGCTGGGTGACCCAGCAAACCTGGAATGTAATTTTTCAGTCATTTGCTAGCAATTGTTTTGAATCCTGGACCAGATCCATTGCAAGTTTGCTGGATCACCCAGCTTCATTGTGAAAGTGTATCCTCTCCAGCCTTGGAGAGCTTTAATGTATCAGGTCCTTTGACTCTTGCTGCAGCTTTTAGGGACAAAAAAGCAGCTTATTTATTACTGTATGTGCTGAGTTACGAGTCTAAAACAATGTGTGTGTCAACTGATGTTACATTTTCAGAGAATGCTTGCTTCTGTAAAATATAAATGAAGCTTTAAGGGGGTATCCAGCATTTAAAACAGTAAACTTTTTCAGCATTATTTCATACCTGCATATGCATTTAAAAGTTTTCAGTAGTTTCAGTCACAGACATTTATGTTTAGGCTAATAAATGTGATTTTTTTTTTCATCCAAACTTCCTCTGCTTGGTCCAGTCTACAGCACTACCTCCATTCAGGTTCAGTTTGGTACAACAGTCATGGATTGGGAACCACTGGGAATGGTGCTTTACAAGCCACATTCAGTTAGTTTTTAAACATAGGGAAACAACAAAATAAATGGTGGGCAGGGGGCTATGATGGGAAGAAAAGCATACCTGTATCATTCCTGATGTTCAGCCTCTCATAAAGTGATTTATAGCTGGAAGAAATGGTGACATTGAGAGGTAGGATAAAGGAGGAAGAATTCTGAATATGCAAAAGGTTTTCTTGAAATTTGCAAATGCCAGAAACTAGGCAATGTATCACTCACAGTTTTAGTTACTGGCGAAGTTAAAACAAAGTAGAACATTAACATGTTTAAGACTGGTAATGGATAGATCGGACCAAACATAAAACTTGAGTCAGTTTTGTTAACAGTAACTTTTTTTTTTTTCTTTTTCTTTGCTTGATCACTTGGCGATTTTGTTTCCCCTCCCATTTTTATCCCATCTCCATGTACTTGATTGTATCTCGATAAAGAAGAAATGGAATCAAATGTCTGATCAGTCATTTGAATTTGTGTGTGTATGGCCACCTTTAAATGAGATTTGTTAAGGAGAGATTTATCATAGTTTGAATTTGTCTGAAAGTGGACAGGTTCTCTTTAAAGTATCTGCAGAAGAGTTGCACTTTATTTACTGTTTGAGGAGCTGAGGTATTTTCTGTCTGCAGCAGGACCTTTCTTTCATATACCCTGGCTCCCACCCATCTATACCCGTTTTGCAATCAGATGGATAATCTAGTTTTAGACAGTAATTACAGTAACATAATACATTTTAATATTAATGTTTATTTAAAAAAAAAAAACCTACCCTAAAACACTATTTTCTGTAGTCTTTAGGCCCTGCATCTGATGGGAACAGATAAGTGGTTTGAGGGGATAACACCTTTGTAAAAAGAAGGGTGTTACTATCCCCTGCCTTGCACTTTCCATAATATAAAACATATCCAACAGAGTGACTAAAGCATCGGTGTGTTCTGAGCCAAACTCTTATCGGTATATTTCCGATTCCCTATCATTTCCCCCATGTGAAGGTACTTTGTCCAGCTTCCAGATCTGAACACTGAAAACTGAGGTGCTGGATTTCCTAAAACATATGTTCTCAGACAGCGCTTAAGCATTGTCAAGGTAATGATTTATCTTGGACAACTCTCCCAGGAATTAATTGATTTGAAACTGGAAGTGCAAAAAGGAAATGGAAAAATGAAATTTATTATTTTTTTTTTCAATTTTATTTTGGGGTTTAACTAACATCTAGTGCAATCATACTAATTATCCCCCCGAGTACCCGGATTTATTACTCCTTTAAAAACTTTACCCAATGGTACCAAATAAACCAAAGGGGCCATTTGACATCCTCAGTTTAGTTGGCTTACTTGAGTTGGACCATTGATGGAATAGTGATTATACCTTGCTGTGTTGGCTTTCAGGAACTGTTGTTGCCCAAGTCTGGCATCTAATAAAAAACAGAACAATTAACCATTTGGTTAAAACATTAGTCTTCCACTGCCTTGACTAGAATATCAGTTTTGAGTAATGTTTCAACCTATCGGTTTGTTGCCCTGCATTTATTAGGTGCCTGGCTTTCTCTTTCGGCCATCTTACAACTTTTAAACATAAAGGATAATATAAAAGAAAATAACCTAAAGGAGACCCTGGAATCAGATTACTGAATACTAGATGCAAAATGATGTATATTGTTGTAAAGCGCAACCAGTGGAGACCTAACGTTTCTCTTTATTTAATCTATACAGCTTGGTCACCTCCTTGTAACCTGATCAGAAGTCTGATGATCTCAGTAGACTGCTCACTCTTTCTATTGGCATGTTCCTTTTCAGTATATCTTCTAAATGGATCTTGGTCATCTTTAAACTATTAATAGGTCAGTTATGAAATCCTCAGGTTTACGAAAACTCTGTAGACCAATCTAAACAATCCTTTAAATTTGTTTAAAATCAGATTGCATAATCTAGTTACAAATTGTTATAGTCATAGTTGAATAAATCTTAATCAACACAGGTCTCTAACTAGCATGGCGTCCTGTACAATGTCCCAGTTGCCCCGTCATTCTATCCTCCCGATGTCACTATTTCCCGGCGAATTAGTGAGCTAGGTTTTCATTTTTATTGGCTGCCTACACAAAATACCTTTCTGTGTTTCCAAGGAAGCAATCTGCTTCAAAAATGTTTACCGCCTTTTGTGTTTTGCAGCATTTTGTTCTATTTGTTTCTATTTTGGAGAAATGAATTGTATTTTTTACTCCCGAATGTTCAATTTGGTTATTATTAAATAGTAAAACCAAGTCTTGTATTTCTGCATCTTCCTGTGTCTGTAAGTGGGATGTGTGAGCAAAGTGCTGAGAACAGCTTTCTTGTTAGGCCGCCAGAGAGAGGGAACAGCTCCGAACATCATATTCCTCCTTCAGTGTTGCAGAACATAATGGGAGTTTTTATTTTTGCGGTAACAGTCTAGGTAGAAATGTACTATTTGCAGAAATGGGGGAATTTGATCTGCAGTGATCTGACTCTGTCTCTCTGGGCACAGCCTTGTTTTTGTCAGGATAAATGTATGGATTATATTTAGGATTTACAAAATAGCCTCTGGCTTTGTGTTGGCAATACAGTATATTAGGGAGTCAAAAGGTAAACAAATATCAAGCTACGTTCAGGTGAGGTGAGGTGGTGCAGTTACTGCTTCCTCATGACTCTGGGAGACACTACATCTACCTGTGGCAATTCAATATAGAATGAATGGGGGTAGAGGGGGGGCAGTTCAATACCACTCACTTCTTTTTGCTGTCAAAACTACAAATGTTGGTTTCTTAGGAACCAGCCCTGCATTGCAGGTAGCCAAGTGACTTGTGCAGGGAGCTGCACAGGAATGCTTGTTCCTCCCCTTCTTTATTCACATCGGTGTACTATGGAGACACGTTTTACTGCATGCAACTCCAACTAAACTTTTTTCTCTTTTTCCTCCCTGGCTGCACTAACTCTGCTCTACCTTATTCATTCATTTTAGTTCTTTCAAACATGGAGGCTCAGCATTGCACATGAGTGTTACCCAGTGTGATCTGCAAATACAGCTTGCCTAGGAACTCAGATACAGCCAAAAAAACCCATAAAAGCCAGCCTAATGTTTGCACAGGCGTGTACTAAGGCAGGGTGCTATGATGATGATATGAAGTTATGTATAGCGCTCTGCTAACCTTTCTCACCAGTTATGATCCAAGAGAAGCTTGGAGACACGATGGTGTCCTTGGGATTTAAAATAAGATATGTCAGGAATACAAGGTTTTATTAAAACTTTAATCAGTGTGTTTATAAAGTAGTAGGGAGGAGCCAGAAAGGCAAAACATAAGCAGGTCAAACTTCATCTGTAAGGTAAACCTGAGCTTTGTCCATGCCAGGAAAAGCAAAAGATTCACCATTCTCTCCCATGCATATGAATTTGTATATCCATATACCAAAACCCTCCTTTCCCATAACGTGACATTCAGACAACTATCATTTTCAGGAGGAGGATTGCAGTGGCAGCCAACACATCCCTTCAGTACATTTATTTGGTAAGTATTGGAGTGCAGCATTCTGGGGATGTCACCTTGGTAAGCTCTACCTTCCAGTCAGTCAGTACACATGCCATTGATGCCACGTACCATCACTAATAATACATTGTTGGGGCAAACACAACCCACAGCCGGCAGCATCAGAGGCATGCATGTGTACCGTGTCTATTTTTTTTCCATCAAGGTTGATAGATTTATGTTCCTGCTTACTGAAGAAGATACAAAATCTTTTTCTCAGCATCAAATGTCCCCCCCCCATTCCTAACTCCATGTTTTACTTATAACTATAATTTCTTGGGTAAATACAGTACGCCTTTTCAGTAATCTCAAACTCCTGTTTAAAGTTTAAACACCAATCATCTTTAGCTCCTCTTTAAAGTTTAAGCAAGGCTAAATGATTGAAAGATCTACCTAGGGAGATGACAGCTGTAATATAGAGTCCCTAGAACGCTTTGATAGTGTATTGTAAAGCCTAAACTCTCTTTTTATTCTCCTTCATTTAGATAAAACAAGAGCCGCGCATTTATTTATTTTAAACAAGTTATAAAGTCATAGAACAAATATTTGCAGTGCAGTAGGTAAGCCAATCTCTAATATCTTATGTAGGTTTTAATACGGTAATGCCATTTCAAAAGTTAATTGGCTTCCCCTCGAACCCCCAATTTTTTCAGCTGATCGTGTAATGGAGCAGGGTGACAGGAAATAGCCAAAAAGTGCCAAAGGGGATAATTTCATTTTTCTATCTAGCTTACTCTCAATGCAATGCATTGACTAAATGTTGGGGCACTGCCATTATTATTATCCATTATTTATATAGCGCTGACATATTACACATCGCTTTACAAAGTCCATAGTCATGTCACTAACTGTCCCTCAAAGAAGCTCACAATCTAATGACCCTACCTTAGTCATAAGTCATTAACACAGTCCAAGGTCAATTTGGGGGGAAGCCAGTTGACCTAACTGCATGTTTTTGGAATGTGGTAGGAAACCCCACACACATATAGAGAGAACCAGCAAACTCCATGCAGATTGGGGGACCTAGCGCTGCAAAGGCCAGAGTGCTAACCACTGAGCCACCGTGCTGCCTTGTGTTACTGTCATTCAGTTTACCTTATAGATTAAAGTTTTTTTTTTTGCTTTTACATATGGAATTGACCATCTTAAACTGCACACCACACTCACAGCATCAAATAATATAAATGCAAACATGTTGTGAAGAGATTAGGTTTACACCACCCATGGATATTATTGTCTATGGCTGGACCTGGCACATGTGCTAGATTGAACTTTATTTTCTTGCACAAGACAGCTGTGCATTATATGTTTTCATGTAAAAATGCAATCATTTAATGCAAGAAAACTTGGCCATATATCTAGAAATGATACAGTGAAGCCCTCATCTAAATTGGTGACAAGCATCATGCAGCCTTCCTAAAACTGAACTGCAGGCAAACTGTTAAATACACCATCCAACTGACCATCCAATCCTGACCCCTTAATGAATTAGACCTACCATAGAACTGACTTTTCTCTGCTGCAGTTTAGTAACAGTTCCAGATCTTGTCTCACCCCTGAACTCTGAATGGACAGTTAAAAAAAATAAGCAGCAGAGTGAGTTCATTTCTCTGTCCACAAGTTCTTTCCTCTGGTTGTGGCACATGCTGCACAACTGATTGGCTCGTTGAGCTGCTGCATACAGAGTTTTATTAATTTGCCTCGTTTTTATCTGCCTGGGTTTTAGCTTTTAAACAGCATGGGGGACATTGATCAATTCTGTAGTATGGCATGGTGATAATATTCGGGAGTAGTAGGATTAATGTGCAGCGCATTTACTTCAAGGTTAATATTTGATTCAGAATTTTCTCTACAGCTGCTCTTAGGCAGAACTGCAGCCGAATACAACCTTCCCCTGATGACTTTATAATTGAGCATCTGCCTAGGGCAGCTATTCACAAGTCGGGTTCTTTGCAACCCCAGCATTTCTCCAGAGCAACATTTCTCAACCAGGCTTCCATCAAATCCTAGGGTTCCTCCAGAGGTTGCTGGGGGTTCCTTGTGCAAGTGAGCCTTTCCAGTCAGTTTAATACCAATTATTATTAGCTATCTGTAATAGTGAAATTCTTCCCACTGACCACCACACTAATGCACTGCGAGTTGTTGATATATTAGGAATAGAAGTGGTTCCCCCTTGAACATTCTTTTAAAGCATTCCCCCATGGTATACAGGTCGAGAAACACGGCACCAGAGGTTGCTAGGGGTTCCTTGAGCTGTGGCTTGTTGACCTCCCGTTAAAGATGCCTGTATAGTTCTGGGGCCAACACCACTTGGTAGAGCTAGCTGCATAATTCTAATGATGTTCTGGTTGTTTATAATGGTTATGTTTTAGCCATAAGGGGGGCATACAGTTTAAGTAGCTTTTTTCCAACTGACCCTAATAAGTTGGTTTCCGGGGCCTGAAAATTCTTTTTAAGGGTTCTTCTTTACTAAAAAAGTTAAGAAAGGCTGGTTTAGAGTAAAAATTGAGAGTGAATGTCACATCTTCAGTAATAACTCTCAGATCTGTAGTTGGCTTTCTGGAATTGCAGACGCAGTTGTCGCAAATACACAGTAAAACTGTTGAACTGCCTTTGCTAAATGAGAGGCAGCCTGGTTTGTGCCTAAATGTGTCCCTAATGTCTTGATAAATGTTCCCGGATATATCTGCATGTCTCTCTACCAGATGGAAGTGTTTTTCCTGTGCTCGGTATGCATTTGAAATGCACAACAAACACAGGTCTTCAAATTCCTAATGATTTTATTGGGAGAGGATAAATGTCAGTTCAGGGGCTGTGTTTTACTTTTTTTTGCATTGCATTACAACTTTGGTTGCAGAAAGGACTACTGAGGTTCACTTGAACAGTACAAATGAAACTCAGCTATACAGGCCACACAGAACTGATACTAATATTATTATTATTACACAGGTCATAGTCATCTCACTAATTGTCCCTCAAAGGGGCTCACAATCTATCGTCCTTACCATGGTCATATATCATTTATAGAGTCCAGGGTCAATTTTCGGGAGAAAGCCAATTAACCTCACTGCAGGAAACCGGAGTACCCAGAGGAAACCCACGCAGACATGGGGAGAACCTGCAAACTCCATGCAGGTAGTGTCCTGGCCGAGATTCGAACCTGGGACCTAGCACTGCAAAGGCAAGAATGCTACCTCTGAGCCACCATGCTGCCCATGGCTGTACTATGTACTAGCCCAGTTCAGGAAGCTATGCCCTAATCCAAGGCTGTCCAACTCCAGTTTCCAGCCCACAAACAGGTCATGCGTCATCTTGCTACGTTTACTGCCTGCCACGGCCCGGAGTTGGACAGCCCTGCTTTCCATACAGTGCAGTGATGATTGACTACAAATCTAAACTAGCTCTATGCAATTTGTATAACATGCCTTTATAATACTGGGTCATATGCATGCTGGTACCCAGCCTGATGTACACCTGGCAAAAAAGAATGATTTGCATCCCTTCCAATATCCAAAATCAAGGAATAAGTCCTTTGGGTCTGATATATTAAAGCTCTCCAAGGCTGGAGAGGATACACGTCCATGGGTGAAGCTGGGTGATCCTGCAAACCTGGAATGATTCTGGCCCAGGATTCATACCATTTGCTAGTAAATAGCAAAGGACTTTGAAGAAATCCATTCCAGGTTTGTTAGATCACCCAGCTTCACTGATGAAAGTGTATCCTCCCCAGCCTTGGAGAGCTTTAATAAATCAGGCCCATTTTGTTTTCACCCTAAAGTAAAGTTGGCCACATGTGTGCACCGCGTGGGCAGCCTTATGAATAAAGGGAACCTTTATAGATCGGAACTTTTTGTTAGATAGTTATATACACTGTGTTTAAATAAAAATGGCTAGCAGTATTTAAGATCATTAATTATCTCAGGTATAACATTATCAAGTTTTGAAAGAAAGTTCTTGAGTAATTATTGAAGCATTTACCCTGTGTTGTTTAAGGCCCTTTTGACATTCATTGGTATAGTGAAGGCCGAGGAATCATTACTCTACAGAAATAGCTTCCCTAATGAGTGGTGGGTTTTCTGCCTGCATACATTTAATGAGACAATGGAGACTTAATGGATTTCTCTGAGACGTGATAACCTGTACCAACCTTGTGTACAATATGGTCAGCCCCATCTCCTCAGTCCATTACCTGCTCAAAGTGAATGGAAGTTTTCTTATACTTTGCAAAGGTGCATAAGAGCCTAGTTAAGAGGGAGAAGATTGATTGGACTGTTTTTGGCAATTATTTGTAGAGATAAAAGTTTACACATCTACAGATGTGAGATAACGCAGAACTTCAGGCATTTTTTATCTATTAGTAAAAGTTATATTTTCCAAGGTTGATTGGAATATCCAAGTTGCAATGCTTTACTTAAAAACACATAGTTGCATCTGCTAGACGAAACAGTCCCTGCTGTACTATCAGAAGCTCTGGATATGAAAACTGCTGCTCTCATGTCTGCATCAGTGACAGTTTTACACCTTGTATTCTGTGATTTGCCGAAAAGGGAAAGGAGAATAAAAATAGGAACCCAACACAACATTCTGCATTGAAAGTCCAATAGGAAAGTTTGGTGCCATTCAGAATGCTGGTAACACACATTACCTTGGAGCATATGAACCCCACTGCCCTTCTTACTACACATGTGTTATTTGTGTTAAGCTTTCCAATACTGTAATAGGCTTAGGCAGCTTATCTAAATGGAATTGGCTGCTGTCGATTTGTGTGATGCGAAGATATATTGTGTTTCATTCAAAATAAAAGGGCGCAGCATGATACAAACATGTATGATGAGTATTACCACGCTTTCTGGTCATTTGCACAGAAATGTGCACATTGTTTACTATAACACAAAATTTTCCCTGTGCTCATTATGTGGACTGGCTGAATCAACTAATAAAATTTTAGTTGATTTAGCCAGTCCACCTAATGCAGATTCCTGTGATGGGGTGGCAACAATGCTGCACTGCTCCTCAATTCAGAGCAGAGTTGTCAGTCTCATGTAGGCTGTGTCTGCTTGCACTACACTGGTGTAGAAGATGTTACAGGGGATGTGGCTAGCGGCATTGTCACTGCTGATTTTCAACCTTGTAGCTTGTCAATCATCATCTGACCTTACCCAGTCCTGCCCACTGCTTTCTAGATTGTGCTGAGTCTGCTGCTGAACCCTCCCACTATGATCTACAGCATTGGTCGCCAACCACAGAAAAGAATTTGGTGGTCCGCAGCTCTGGCCTGAGCCTGCGATTCATACAGGGGACATGATCTGGGGCTCTGGCCGGGGCAGCCCCCCACCAGAGTCCTTCTCCTGACCCGGGGGTGCAGCTGCCAGAGCCATGGGCCATGTCCCCCTGTACAGATTGTAGGCTCCAGAGACACAACCCGCCCAGTCTCTCATCACAGACTCAGACCTGCCATGGGAGGGTTGGCGGGTTCTGGCATCATGACATCACTATGGGGGAAGCTCCTTCCCCTTTGAGTGACACCTGGCTCACAGCACATGCGCAGTCTGGAGCCAGTAAATTTAGTGGTCTGTCGGTCCAAAAAGGTTGGCGACCACTGATCTAAAATGTCTTAGAGGGGTGGCTTGTAAATGAAGGATTATGAAGGATTATGTGACTCAGACAGGGAAGGTAGAGGGAGATTTTTGTTTACTTGTGCATCATATAGTTCCTTGATTTGGTACCTGTTTAGGCTGTCAATAAGGAGCCTGTAGCGTTGGTTCACACTGTTTCAACCTTTGTGTTGGGCTAACGTGTTACTTTAACGCAACCCATTATTTATGAATGGACAGCCATCACACAGCAACAAATCAAAAAAACATAGATGACCCAGCACATCAGCCTTTTGCCTTGCCAGACAATTCTATTCTGCTTGGCTTGGCAGGGCTGTGCAAATCTCAGCATCGGCTGAGCAGAATTACACATTTATTTCAGGTAAAATATCACTCACTAAGGCTGGGTCTACCGTTTCTGAACGTTTTTAAAAATGCATGTAAACATTCCTGTGTTTTTATGCGTTTTTTATGCACTTTTATTAGCGTTTGAAAGCTTACCAATGTGGTTCCTATCTTCAAAAAGGGAGCAAAGTCATTACCAGGTAACTGCAGACCGGTTAGACCAGTTAACGTCCATAGCTGGAAAGGTCCTGGAGAGTTTGATAAAGAACCACATAGAGGAGTTTCTGCTAGAAAATATTATTATAAGTGATAGTCAGCATGGCTTCAAGACTGAAGTTGTCAAACAAATGTACTCTGTTTTTATGAAGAAGTAAGTAAACAGGTAGACAGTGGAGTAGCAGTTGCTATATTGTACTTGGACTTTGCTAAAGCATTTGACACTGTACCCCACAGACGGGTAATATGCAAGTTAGGGTCAATAGGTTTAGAAAAGTCAATCTGTAAATGGATAGAGAACTGGCTTAAGGACTGCATTCAGAGAGTTGTAATTTATGATTTATACTCTGAATGGTCTAAGGTTATTAGTTGTGTACCCCAGGGTTCAGTGTTGGGACCTTTACAGTTTAACATCTTTATAAATTATATAGAGGTTGGGATTAAAAGTACGATTTCTGTGTTTGCAGATGACTCCAAACTATGTAATGGAATTAAGTCCATACAGGATGTCTATATTCTACAAGCAGACCTGGATGTACTGGTTGATTGGGCAGCCAAGTGGCAAATGACATTTAATATAGATAAATGTAAAGTTATGCACTTGGGGGCTAACAACATGCATGCTTCATACTGTCTATGGGTAATACATTTGGGGGAGTCAGAAATGGAAAAGGATCTGGGGGTTCTGGTAGATCATAGACCTAATAACAAACAAGCAGTGCCAAGCTGCAATATCCAAAGGTAGCAAAGTACTTTCTTGTATTAAAAGAGGAATAGACTGCAGAGATGGAGACATAATCCTGCCCCTGTACAAAGCATTGGTCAGACCACATCTGGAATATGCAGTCCAGTTTTGGGCACCAGTTCACAAAAAGGACATTGTGGAATTGGAGTGCAGAGAAGGGCAACTAAATTAAAAAAAAGGAATGGAGGAGCTCAGCTATGAGGAGAGATTAGCTGAACTGAATCTATTCTCCCTTGAGAAGAGACGTATAAGGGGGGATATGATCACCCTGTATAAATATATAAACGGTCCATATAGAGAACTCTCTTCCCCATTATTCACTTTGAGATCATTACAAATAACAAGAGGGCACTCTTTGTGTCTGGTGGAAAAGAAGTTTAATCTCCGGATAAGGAAGGGATTCTTCACTGTAAGGTCTGTGAAAATGTGGAATCGGCTCGCTCAGGAAGTAGTTTCAGCAACTACTATAGATTGCTTTAGTAGTCTGGATGTTTTTCTAGAAGCACAGAATATAACTGGGGATTAAGGCTTTAAAGTAAAAATAATAGTGACGGTTGATCCAGGGAACATCCGATTGCCTCATGGAATCAGGAAGGAATTTTTTACCCGTTGAAGCAAATTGTACCAGGGTTTTTTTGCCTTCCACTGGACCAGCTATGTCTTATAGGGTTATATCTGGGATATGTTTATTTCTCTAGTGGTTAAACTTCATGGACTTATGTTTTTGTTTTATCCTAACCTACTATGTAACTTTAAAGTGCTCGAAAACGCGGTAAAACTTTCTATTGAAATCAACTGAAGCACGTGCCAGCGTTTTGGGGTGCTTTTTAACGTTAACCTAGCGTTTTAATTATTTAAACATTGCAAGCAACGTTATAGAGATTGCTCATAAACTTGCCTCAAGGAAACGTCCTGGTCTAGATTAGCCAATTGGAATGCATAGGGATTTCAAACATGGGCTTATAAAGCCTCAGGTTAAACGCTGGGGAAAATGTCTGTGTAGACTAAGCCTTATGTATTTTATCTGTGCATTATATTTGTTTGTCTGGAATTTAGCTTAAGCATAAATTGTGAATTTTATGAAGGAAACATAGTTGCAGTTCTAACAGCCCAGCTGTCTGTCTAGAAATATTTTTTTATAAAATTGCAGAAAAAAGTTTGCTTGGAAAGGTACATCCCACCCACTCACAGAAAAGTGGAGAGGTAGAGGAAGTTCGGAGAACTGAAATTGATACATTCCCATTTGTGCTGAGCAATATGAGAAATCTTTCTCCATTACTGCCAGGCTCAACACCTGTCTGGCGAGAGGAGATCATCAAATCAAAGGCTGAATGGAGATATAAAGAATCAATTTGACCCATCCACCCTGCACAGCCTCAGTGTTCCATTTTTTTATCATGATGCAGAAGGAAAGACTATAGAACATTCTTGTTAGTCATGAATCTTTATATTTCTTGTAAAAAATAAACTGAACACTACATCAAAATCTGCTAAACAAATGGACTCTTCTGGACACTGGTTATTCTTCCAGATGGAAGAGGTTGCAATATGACAAATAAGAATGGGGTTAATGCTGAGATATATGTAATATATATATATTATATATTTATATATATTTATAGGGAAAGGTATGTTGTATGAACAGTTTTCACTTGGATAATATAAAGTTATTTTGCAGTAATTCCAGTAATTGTTGATGTTTGTAACTTTTTTAAGTATTCAAGTCAATTTGTTTTAATAGTGCAGGGTGCTTTTTAGTTTTGTTCTTACTAACTGTATCCAAATGTGGCGATTGCTCTGTTCTTCCTGTCCTGTAGACACAACAGGGAGTAAGAGGATCCCTCCCAAGTAGTTATTCCAACTATGATCTGATTTTGAAAACAGCGTATTGAAATAAATGAAAAAACAAATCATATGGAATGCAATACTTCTCAGAATGTAGATTTCTAGGTCCCCTGTTGCACAGGTGAGTATTTTTATGGTGAAGTTATTGTAATGCTAAACTTTAGGAATGTCACTCAGGGTCTAATATAACATTTTTTTAAACAAGCAATGCTTGTTTTCTTCTGAATGATTAAGCTCCTAGAAGGGTTCTAACTCATCACCAGACAAGACTTGGATCTGGTGATGTGATGTTTGGACCTTTGATCATCTGAATGAAGAAGCAACTAGTGGTGTTTATTTTACCGTGAAGTTCAGCCATCATTCATTAATTGTGAGGGGCCACATGCATTCCTTGGCAAGCACCCCCTTCACGAAATCTTCACTGGCATTAGATATTTTAGATATTAGGTATTTTAGAATCAGATATTCAAAGCAAGTTTTAATTCATAGCTCAAAATTACACTACTCTTTCATACTTTTTACATTATTGAAAGCTGCAATTGTGTTGGCACCCAACCAAACATTTTCATACAATAGTACTTATTGAACACCACTAGCCTTTTACCCTACAAATATATAATTCCCAAACCTTTTTAGGGAGGACACTACACTATTTTTATTATGTTCAACGTTGATTGTATGACCAAGAGATACACTAGTATACTTTCCTATCGTGTTTGCTTTTTTCTGTTGATATTTTATACCTATTTTGTGCATGGTACTTTAATTTATGTTTATTACCCATCTGATTTAAGAGTATATGTGTCTCAAGCGCCCCTGAGGAAGCCGTTATGGTGAAACACGTGGAGAATACCAGACTTAAGGGCTTCACTTTAAAGGTCACAGATCCTGTTCAAGTAACCCAAACTTTTTCTTTTTTCTACTCTTAAAATGCTTTATGTTCTTAATTTAACCAGAAATATTTGTCTAGTACCCCCCAAAAAAAACCACACCCAGCCAGCTGTTAATGCAAAGAGTGACTAAGGGGCATTTAGCACTTTCTCAATAACTGGGATTATGCAATACCTTGTACTATATGTATTATTTTTTATTGGTCTTGATTACAATTTAGACAAAACAACCATCTGTCTGTTCCTTCTCCAAGTAGTAACAGTACCTTAATTATTATTATGTTTACCTGAATATGGCCTGGTATCAGCATCTTGTTGTTCCCTATACACTAAGTAGCACTCTAAGGACTGTTAAAGAGAGAGGAAGGACATTGAGCCAATGCTGCATGCAAAATGTGTTGACAAGATATGTGCCGATAGAAGCACAGAGCAGAGTAATAATAGAATGTGTTACTTCTCTTTTCACTGTCCAACAACAAGACATGTATGAGTAACTTAATTGAAACAGAGAAAAATAAGGTCTCTTGTCCTACTAGAAAACTTAGGTCTGAATGGATTAGAACACAAATAACTTTCTATATATGTATTTTATCTCTTAGCTGTGTGCCTGGAGTACAGCCTTAAGAAAGCTGCACTATCCTTGCAGGTAACAGAGACCTTCTTCCCCATAACCTATTTGGGTATAGAGTCCAGTTTATTTGCATTACGTAATTTTAAGTTTACATGCAATTGCTGTTTATGCATAGCTATGTTATGCAGGAATGTGAAGTCTACACTCCCTGAAGTCAGCACAGCGTTCACATCCTTTGAAATGTGCCAGATCTAGCCATAGACAATAATAGCCCTGGGTGGTGTAAACCTAATTTCTTCACAACGTAGGTACATTTTTGCATTTATATTTTATGCTGCTGAAGGTGGAGTATTTACATTTTAAGCTGATCACTTCCATACATTAAAAAAATCTATTTATGTGAATTATAATCTAAATACAGGTGGCAATGAACATGGAAGAAGTCAATACATTGCATCAAGACCAAGGTAGATAGAAAATTACCTTGTTTTCATCCTTTCCTCAGTGCTGCTGATCTCCTTTAGCTCTTTTCTTATGCACTTTTTTCATTGCAGGAATTTATTGTGTATTCCAACTTGACTTTAATAATTCTGCCTTCTAAAATGTTTACCAAACTCTTACCAATAGAAATAAATGGCATAATTTCTTATAATAAAGTTATAATAAAGTAGTAGCTACGTTGAAGAGATTGATGTTCAAAGAGAAAAAAGGTGGAAGAGGATGAATGAGCCGTAAACTAAAACATTACTTTTGGGTGAACTGACGCTTTAATAAAACAATATTGTGTTCTAAGACCTCTACACAAACCAGAGGAACCAATCTCACAATAGATCCGATTATTTTGAGTCATCAAACTTTTAGAAAGCAGAAAGCACCATGTGACACAGTTCTGTGATGCATGTCATGCATTGCATAGATAGGTCATATGGAAAGTCAGCAGTAAATCTCTCATTGATCTGTCCACTGATGCATTCCATTGATATTGTTCTTAATGTATGCCCTACCTTCCTTGTGTTTGTAATTGGTGTTCCAGAAATCGTCGGGCTATGTACTTGGCCTCTGACATAATCAATAGTAACATTGACCCATGTAAACTGTGCTGATTGAATCTCCCGTACTTTGTGGATATAGATAAATTGGAAAGAGATACAGCAACAGAATACTGAGAGCTGCATTGCAAAACATACAAAGCTGAGAACAATGGTCTATTCGGTCAGTGGCAGCAAAGCATCTCCATTTGTCATTTGGAAGAAGAGGGACTCTTCTTGTGCCCAATATGTCTCTGCTCCGTATTCCTACACCTTTGACTTTTTTATTTTAATTTTATGATATGAACATAAAAAAATATGAAAAACTGATAGCTAGACGATTTTATAATTCTTTATGTTGAAGTAATTTGATTGTAGGGAATTTTTCAGACAGTGTAAAGGAGCACTGCCAACTAAAAAAAGTTAATGGGATGATTTTTTTAATTTTTCATTTACAGCAAAACTAAAGTCTCCTCTTCTCACTTCCTTGGCTGCAGTGACTACTTTACCCGGTCATTCTCCATGTTAGAGATCTTTGGATATTGATCCTAAATTGCCGAACCAGAATTACATAAACTTTGTATATGCTGAGCTTTAGTTCCTACACCAAGCTGCTAAAAGATGATGCTGCTGGCATTCCATGGAGCCTCTTCATGCTCCTCCAGGGGCTTCATTGAAGCCTGTTGCACACTGAGGATATCAGCTTCATTAAAAGTAATTGGTCATGACAGTTTTTTCTCATTTCAAGTCCCATTTTTCCATTGGCTTTGATGTATTTTATAAAATATCCAATTCATTGATCACACCTTCTTTACCACAGTGCTCAACTCCCTCCAAGCCAGGAGTATCCTCCCGGGGCGCACCTAGGAACCCAAAAACTGCAACAAGTTTTGACAGCGCAACCACTGAAAAAAGCTTTAGCCAACATTGTCGTGGTCCCCATCCAGCGGGAATGTCTAAAACATATTATTGTTCAAGAAAAAGCTCTGGGACCACATTTATTTGATTATCCTTGCTCTATATGGAAATGAGTGAAGAAGCAAAGGAGCAGTGATTCCTAACACAGTTAGTGCCTATGGGCCCTGGTTCACAGTTGGGAATAAGGGGGTAACATGGTGGGGCCAGATCACTTTCTGTACCAGTGACATTGGTCATTATGGTATATAGAAGAGGTAAATTTACTTAATAGTGACACAGACAGCAAATTGTTCTGTTTGTTGCTGTGATAAAATAGAACACTGCACCCCCGACACATTGTCATAGAACTACAGTAATGGGATTTTTAAAGAATTGTCAGTGCTTATTAAGATTTGTATGGTGCCACCATTATTGTGCACTTGTAGAGTACACACACACTTGTTTAACATGTTATTTGTGTGATGTTATTTTATTTATTATAATTTAATTATAACATACTCTATACAAACCTAAACAAAAGTTCTTATATATTCGCTTTACCCACAAGTATTGGAGATGAGAATAGTATATATATAGTCAATCTGTACGGGGAGAAAGCACCCCCTCACAACCCATGGGCACAGATCTACAAAGTCCAATTATATATCCAAAGTTACGCAAAACAACTCAAAAACTGTAGATCTCAGCTCTCAGGTCAGTTGTATGTAGGTTATTAGGCCCAGGTGACTGCAGCATCTGTAGAAAGTTGCAATCTTTAGCCTGTAGGGCAGATCTGTGGTAAGAAACATTGTGCAGAGCGTAGGCAGAGGATGGTGTCTCCCTAAGTGCTCTTATATGTATTTAATTTGTTTGACTGACTGCACTGGAGTAGCAAGCAAAAGAGACAAGGAGCATTTAATAGTATCGTATCCCAATGTCCTCCTCAGGTTTAATTAGAAAAAAAGCTACAACAGCAGCCAGGAAAGAAATCACTTTGCTTTTTCTCCATTTTCTTCTCCAGCACTTTGAATTGCTGCAAGCTAATTGGGACTGTGGTAGCCTATTTCCTATCTAATTAGGGTTAATTAGATTTGCCTGTGCTTTGGTGCTGGCAGTATTAGCTCCACTAACCAGGTCTATGGGTCAGGATACCCTTCCACTTTGCTGCTCACCTCGGTACTTAGTAAGTATATGTACATGTGAGCTATTTGCAGTCTTATATGCAGCCTGGGGGATTATGGAGAATGCACAAATAAATTAATCTCAGGGCTCATTCTCACTAGTTGACTTTGCCCGGTGATTCAGTGCACAGAAATGGACCCTTAGGATTCTGCACATATTAATCAATGGCACGGTTCACATTGTTGTGTTATGTCCTGAACTAAGTAATTGTGGTGTTACCAGAATATTTGTGCTGGTGTGTGTATGATGGTCCCTAAGACGCTGGCTAGCACAATAGTCGCAGCATGACTCGTGGGTCAGGGCTGATTAGTGATATGTCACCATAATAAGGAGAATAATGCTAGAGAACAAATAGTCACATATTTCATAAGGTATATATAAACCCAACCACTTAAATTTCATGTAAGCTTTAGCATGCTAATGTCTTTTCAAAATTGTATATATTTTTTATTATTCCTAAATCTATCCCTTTCACTAAAGCAATGTCTTGTAATTATTTTCCCTGTTCCGGACTACTTTTGCTTTATCCCTCATGAAGTTCATTTCAACCTCTCCATTGTCAATGACACTGATTCCGCACCAAGACACATTCTGACATACCTTCAGATCTCTGTGACAATCCATTGTGCTGGATTACACAAATTGGTGTGCTGCAGCGCTTTTTGTTGTTAAGTGGTGACCAAAAGCACCTTCTCATTGCATGTGCATTAGAGTGCATTACCAAAATTGCTTTATGCACCCTTTTTTGTTACATCTTGGTGCTTTAGGCAGGCCAGTCCAATGAATAGTGTGAACAGAGCCACATTAATTGTTACCTTCAAGGGATTCTATCACAATCGTGCATTCACATGCTCAAACACACGTTCTCACATGTACTTACATACACACAGGGTTACTTACCTTTGCAGTCTACCCTTCTGGTGGCATGGTTGACTATCCCTTGCACCTCTATGGTTCCCATGTCCTCACTGCTGCCAGTGCCCTAGGGGAGCAGCACAATGGCCTGTGTCATGTTTAAGGCCACCATCTTTGTATGTGCACAGAAGCCTGGGGCTGTCCAAGGCAGAAACAACTGTTCTGGGTGTCCAGAGCTGGTGACACATACGGATTTACCGTACCAGTTGGGAATCCCTGATCTATGAGATCAGTGTTTACTATGTTGTGTAATAGCCAATAAAGATCATGGCACTTACATAACGCAATATATATTGTATGTTGCATTTTTGCAGTCCATTGAAAATAAATAGCTTGCAATGCACCACAATTTACTACTATACATTGCCATGCATCTCAGTGCTCTACAGTACTGGTGCCTTGCATTAGCGTGTTAAGGTACCATTCAAAATAAATAGCACTCCATTGTGGCTGCTCAAAACAAACATCTAAATAGGTCCTAAATCAAGTTCTAAAAATCCAGATTACACCAATTTTAATTGAAACCAAACTAGTCTGTTGCAAAAAAAAAATCTGTTTATGCACTTTTTCATCATTTGTTTAGTTTGAATTACCCAGACTTGTCACAGGTTTACTTTAAAGACCAAAATTGTTTTATTTTTTTTCATTAAACCGCACTATTTCTTTTTAACATGAGAAAATGCTAACAACCAAGAAACCAAATCATAGTCACTGAGGCGAAACCACAAAATAATAATACAAAAATATACATTTTTAAATTTCATCTACCAATTCCATTCTGATTGGACTGCGTGACCATTTCATGTATGTTGTTTTGGGAAGTTTATTTATTAAAAATGTCATTTACAAGAGAAGCAATAAAAACACAGACACTCTCCAGCACCGTACAGGGAAATTGTCTATTACAGCTCGCAGCCAAATGAATGCAGATTTTCCAGATTGGCATAGAGATATTTAAATGAATTGCTGTGCCTCCCAGCAAAAAGTAAATGTGTGTGTTAAAATAGTCGACATATAAAAGGATGTAAAAGAATTTGCGTTACTTATGTTATTTCTTGGCTGATGAAGATAAGGAAAATTAGAATGGTTCGTAATGACTGTAGCAAGACAAAGTTTAAAGGCAAAAATTAGTGAAACATTGAGAAATTGGGCCTTGGATGCCTGGGATAGATATGTGGCTTGACTTAAAGTGAACCCATTGTGTCCTACAGAGGACAGAAAGCAATTGGTAAACTGCAGGTACGCAATATGGCTAAATGTTTGTAGATGGCTGACCATCACACCAATACAAGCTTGTTGGACATCTCATTGCAAATCCATGGGAATTAATATTGAGAGGCTTACATAACCAACAAAATTATGGAATGTGTTGGTGACAATATGTTCTCATTAAGCAAAATGGATGAGTAGACCAGTCTTGTAATCGATCTTACATTTTATCCCAAAGGTGTTCAGGAGGGTTGAGGTCAGTACTGTAGTTTGTGCAGGCCGCTGAAGTTCCTCCACTTCAAACTCGTCAAACTTTGTGTTATGGATGTGAAACAGAAAATAGCTCAGACAAGTCATTCAGACAAGGTAGGAAGTGCACATTTGTCTTGACTTGAATGTGTTTATATGCTGAAGCATTAACAGCATCTTTATCTGAGCTGGCCATATAATGCACCAGCATATGTGTTCGGCTTCTGTTCGAATTGACACAAGGGGCATGATTTATTAAAGCCCTCCAAGGTTGCAGAGAATACACTTTCATCAGTGAAGCTGGGTGATCCAGCAAACCTGGAATCGGTTCCTTAAGTCAATTGCCATTTGTTAGCAGATGTTTTCAATCTTGGACCAGACCTATTCCAGGTTTGCAGGATCACCCAGCTTCACTGTTGAAAGTGTATCTTCTCCAGCCATGGAGAGCTTTAATAAATCAGACCAAAAATATACCTGCACCACCACTAGGCCTCACCCCTGCCAGTTAGCAGTACATGTCAGTGCTTCTACATGTTACAAAGGTTTTGGTAAATAATAAAGTTTGTGATGATTTGGAAAAAAATCTCTGGCTCTATGTACGGTTCAGGTATGAAAGTCAAGCTTGTGCTAGGCACAAGAGATTAATTAAAACCAGACCAACAAAATGTCTGCACCACTATAAAACAAAACAATCCCTCATATATAAATCCAATATCCCTCATTCATAAAACACAGAGACATGCTGGGTGTATAACACTCATAATAAATGCAGCATTACAGGGGGTTGTAATCAATCAGTACAGATCAAGCAGTACATTGAGCCAATTTAACAGGACATCAAGTACCAGTTTATTACCCAATGTGGATGTAAACTAAAACTGGATGACTATGTTTTATAAATAAAAATATTAATATGGCATATACATTTGTTTAGCAGGTCATTCCGAAATGTAATATTAAAAATTACCTTTTGATTTCAGTCGATGTAATCCCAAATCCATAAAAAAATAAAATCATCATGGCAATCTAAAGTGTTTGGAAAGTAATTTATTACTTTTCTGATTGGTTTACTGATTACTGAAAGGTCTGCTATAACATACAAGTCAAATTTTAGGCATCCTTGCATAGTAGTTTTTGTTTTAGTGAGAAACTCCCTAAAGGTTAATTACCTCTAAGTGGGTGCAGACACTGCAGCTCTCCTCCTTAGAGCATGGAAGGTGATCCAGCTGATTATAATGAACTAGACCCTCCAGGATTCATTTTGCAAAGGACATGGACTATTGTGGTCTCAAAACAGAAGGTAGGAATCTGCAACAAAGATGTTTAATATCCTTGAGATGTTTAATTATTACACAGGAGGATTGTTTTTACAAGTAACGCTTTAAGAGCAGTTTTCACTTTTCAGATCTCTTATTCTCCTCTCCCTTCCCCCTATTTGATGTTCTGCACATGCAATTTGTTCTTGTGTTCTAATACTGTAAAAGAAAAAGACAATAATGACAACAAATATCTTCATCAAACCATTTGGTCCAGCACTGCAAAAAAAAAAAAAAAAAACATTCCTATTCATAATATAGAGAATATAATGGGAGGGAATGAAACTCATAGGTGGATGGAAATCCTAAAATTTCCAGGTGAACAGGAATAAAGTCAGGAAATACTGCAATGCAATATTACTATTTGCAAAATCCTAGATGTGAAACAAGCCAGTGGCTAACTTGGCCCACCAGGATAAACTAGATTTCAGCCTTTGTTTGGGCTATCAGAAAGTAGCATTACTTGGTCAGGGGAGGCCAGTAACAAGAATGATAAAGGTGGGTCAGGTGTTTTATGGAAGGTGTTAAAGTGGAATTAAACTCAAAAAGTAAAGACCGGATTGAGACTGTGGGGTTTGTTCTTAAGTTGAATTTGTATGTAAGTCAAAACATGTACATTATTTTATTAAATGCAGTTAGGTCAGTTTGTCCCAAAATATTATTAGGAAGCATGGTGTCAGTTACTGTATAAAATCCTCATTGTGAGTTAATCACAAACAAAGCAAAAAAAAAAAGGAAAAAAAAAAAACTTTATGGAGCCTATACATTTATTAAAGCATACTTAAACTCAGAATTTCCACTTTTCATAAAAGGTTAGAGAACCCTTTTATGTAAGGTAAAAATTATTTTTTTTTTTTTCTTAGGTGCAACAACCTTTTTTTTAAAAAAAAAAAAAAAAAAAAAGGTGCAGCACTCCCCTCAAAGTGCAAAGCCTCCAGGGATACCTACATCAGGCATCCCAGTTGGCTCTTAGGCGCTCCTTCTGCACATGCCCGAGCATCTCAGGCATGCGCAGAAGGAGCGTTTTTGCTCAAAAAAGGAAAATTTGCCGATCTCATGCATACGCAGTGAGATTGGCAAATTTTTTTTCATACTACATCACCCGATTTAGTGCCTGGGTTGGGTGATATTGGATGAAGACCCCGGAAGAGAAGACGAAGATGTTGGCACCCGATGCTGAGATGGCGTGGGAGCTGATGCCTGACAATACCGGAGTAATCAGACTGCCCTGCGGGTTTAAAGGTACTTGTATTTTTGTTTTTTGAGTTTTGAGTATAGTTCCTCTTTATCTTCTGGAGAAAGCTCTGCTTTGGGATGCAAAAAGAAACAACTGCAGAGTTTGTCTTGGTCATTAAATAGTTACAAGAGCTTGCTGAACAGCAAAAGATTTCTTCTGCAAGTCATGCAAACTGCCCCCTCCCCCCCATGAAGCCTCCGTCCTGCACAAGAACGAGCAGGGAAGCCCCGTTCGTATCTAGGAGTCATCTGTATGTCCGATGTCCTTACCTCGGGTAATACCTGTATAAGGAAAGATTAAAAAAAATTGTTTTTTTTTGCTTGAGTAGTAAACTGCGAAATAGACCTTTTGGTATCACCTACATCATCATTGATTTGTATCTTTAGTGTAATGTTCAAGGCACAGCTTCCTCTGACTGCTACTACTATGGAATTTGGAGTGGAAGTTGGTGATACCACTACTGTGTACTGCTCACTGTTGTCCTTGCTGGAGGCCCTCATACGGGGAAGCAAAGTCATGCCTTTACCAAGATGGCCACTTCATAAATTACATATGCTTACACAACCCATGGTGCTTTGGACATGTCTTCCCATTGCATGAATGGCTTCATTGGGTTTGTGTGCACAGAATATTCCCATTTGCTTTAGCTGCGTATGCACAGGGACATTGCCTATTCCTTTTTGCAATGAAGCCCTGCCTGGTTGCAATTTTGTAAAGTGGAACTTTAGTTCCACTTCAACAAACTAATTGCCTTCCTTTCCTATTACAGTTTGTTAGGAAGTATATATTTTTTTATCATGGAAATTATTTACAAAGTGCTGGATCTATTTCTAAGATATAATACAATTGTCTTCTCCCGATTGCCTCTACCATCTTTGCTATTCCTTTGATTGATGTGATTTTGTAAGTCTAGCCATGAACTCTTATAACAAAACCCAGCCATATCTTTGTATCAGCCATTCCTGATTTGACTATGATGCCATGAGAGATTACAGAAGCAAACACTGTTAATATTAGATTAACATGCTGATTTGAGCAATGAACTGCGGTTGAGATTTACAAAGGGCAGTTGGGGAAAGTGACAAATCACTGATTGCACTGTGGTTGCCGTTGACATTGTAGAGCCTTTTAAACACCTGTTTACAGAACTTCATCTGAATACTGAGCATTGCCGAAATACCCCTCGGTGATTTGTAGTATCTTTCCCCGAACTGTCGCTTGACGTGAAACAATTAGTTTTAAGACATAATGGATTCTACTTTAGTTCAGGAGGTGCCAGTCTTGAATACTGAATTTTATCTCATTATTCGTGATTAGTATTTGTCTGGTTCTATCAGACAGAGGTGGTAAATTTCCCAATACAATTTTTGAATGTCATTTTACTGTGTAAAGTAATATCCTAATCAAACATTTTGTGTTTTAACCTCCCTGCTGTGTGACTCCAACTTTTTGTTTTGCCCTTCACTTTTTGGACATTGTTGGTGGAGTTAGTAAATCTGCTAATAGTTAGGGCTATCTGTAAAGAAAAAAAAAAAGCAATCTGTGCAGCCATTTATTGAGCTACTAAGAGTATCCGGTGAATTCTGCAGCTTTTATGAAATTCATTTAATACTTTAGACCTTTAATAAAAACATTTATTATTGCAACACAATAAATGCTTTTTTCTAGTATACATTTTTAAGTTCACCTTGATAGCCGACCCTTATAACCACCATTACAGTTGCAGATTGGGAAAAGAGAGGGACAGTACTTGCAGTCAATCAGAAGTTCTGAATTCACATATGCAGAGACGAAACATGGCGGCATGGCCTTGGGGTGAAGTGGTGGCCATTCTTCATTGCTTAGCTGCTGGTCACCATTTTCATATTGCTGTCTGTTAGGGCTGTGGAAAATTAAGAGCTTGATGGTCATACATACATTTTTTTTTTTGAAAATAAGACAGCATTCATGTCTATGTATTTAAATTAGTGGGTTTGTTAGAGTTTAGCTCTAAACAGAGCTCTGTGTAGTTTTCTACATCAAAAATCCAGAAAGCACCTTGCAATATCACTGTGAGTATACATGCTAGAGCTTGTGTATATTCCTCCTCCTATTTCTTATTTCTCTATCTATAAGACTGCAGTGGGTTTGTCTTGGAACTGTAGTATGAGAAGTAGGAGTTTCCAAGTTACCACATTACTGGAGTGGAATAAACTATTTCCCAACTGTAATGCCTGAATAAAAATTGAAATAATAAGCCGTTATTGTTCTGTGCAAGTCAATGTTTAATATTTAGTTTTATTTGGAGTTCATCTCAGGATCCAATTATCAACCATAATCAACATGGTGGAAAGTTGTAGGAGATATAGGTTCTTCCACGAAGCCTTGGTCCATTGGAAAATGTAGACCAATTCATTTCAGAGGCCTTTTTACACAAATGTTGGATGCAAAAGAAAAAGAACCTACAATGCTGTATGGTTTTTGGTGCCATTAAACTCAGCTTTTCAAATTTTTTCCATACTTTAAATAGGAAGGGGGTGGGAATTGCAATGAATGCCATGTATGTATGTATGTATGTATGCAATGCAATGATCTTCTCCTATTTGCTCCCTAGTCTGTTAAAAAAAAAATAAAATATATATATATACATACAATGAAAGTGTATACCTATTTGATAAATAGAAAGAAAATACCCGCAGGAAATCCAATGATCTACTAATTTCCTGTAATGAGCTGACAATGCTGTATTGAAATTCTAAACATCACTATCAACCCCTCTCAAGTTCTTTCTAGATCACAGAACAATTCGCCATTACAATATGGAGATACATACAATACCTTCTCAAGATTGACAACACTGCTCCTCCAGAAACACCGTACAGTGAGGGATATCAACCTAGGACAGGAAGTTTGATACCATACAGTACCTAACAACTGGTAAACTGCAAGTTTAGGTACACACTATTACTTTGCTGGGTATTTTGTATATGATGTGCCAACCAGCTCACTACATTGTGTATTAGCGGGATATAGGTGTACCCGTGTGAATAAGGCTTTTTTATTTATGGTTGATGGGGTAGAAGTGAGATGGCATCAAACGTTGAAGAATATAGGGAAATGTCATGACATAGATTGAACAGCTGATGTTCATGTTGGTTCATTTTTTTTTCGAGGGTATATATGAAAAATCAGAAGGCTTGGTGTGTGGACCCTTTAACACAGCCTGCAGGCTTTCAGCTTTTTAATAACCCCGAGCCCCAGCACTCCCTGCAAGCCAGTGGCGTTCTAGAACTAGTGTTTTCTCAACAGCTGAAAGGCCTTAGGTGGCTCATACCTACTCTACCATGTCTATAAAGTATCCATATTCTTCATGCCTGAAGCAAATCACCAACCATGCTTAGCGGTACCATCTGTCAGCCCAAATGTGCTTATTTCAAATGCTAAACTTGATCTTATCCACATGCATTGTTGATGGATGGATGTGAATAAAAGCCTTAAAATCCTTGGCAAGGGCATATATATGGGTCTGTACCCTGTTTAGAAAAAATTCTCACTATTAATATGCACTAACCAAACTATATGATAATGGGCAGTGCTAAAACTTTAGTTTATACTTTATACTTTTAGTTTATACTTATACTTTAGTATAGCTCATTTGTTGTCTTGTTGGTTCTATGTTATCTGCTGTGATCTATTTATTTTATACAGGATCAGTAGGAATGTTTAACCTACTTGTACCCATATGAACATGGTTTTTTTATTTGTAGTTGATGGAGTAAAAGCGAGTTGCAGAATATAGGGAACACTAAACAGCTGACATGATTCATGCTGGTATAAAGGTTTTCCCAGGGTATATATGAAAATCAGAAATACTGGTGTGTGGACCCTTTACAGCCTCTACCCCCTTTAGAAAGAAATTCCACCCTCAGCCATTCTCACTATTGACACACGGAAAGGAAATGTCTAGACCAGGGGTGTCAAACTCAAATACACAGAGGGCCAAAATTAAAATCTTAGACAAAGTAGCAGGCCAACCTTGAAATTTAATGAAAAAATTGAGGACATTTTTCCTTCTCATAAGATATAAACCCTTTTCATATGGAAACGAAGAGGTTTTGCTTCACATTCAGTCTGGAACAAGCTTAAAATAGAGAAGGAGTCATAACATTTTTTTTTTTATTTTATTTGATAAAAAATCGTATGCCTCCCTATTTGTGGCCTTTTGAGTTAAATTTCAATGGTAACCTTTTTGCACAGGCTAACAATAATAATAACAATATTCTTCTATGAAAATCCAACCATTCAAGTCCATGCCTTGGAGTAGCAAGGAAAAGTACAGCTTGGGGGAGTGCTGGAAATACCAGGCGCGGCCAATGCGGAGCTAAATCTTATGAGTGGCCTGCCGCTGAAACTCCCTCTTCATTGAAATAGCGACGCTACTAAAATTCCTGCAATTTTTGGTAATTTTAAAAATTTTAAGAAGTTTAAGCTCAATTAAAAAATTTTTAGCTAATATCCAAGAAGGATTTCAAAGAGGAAAAAAAATAAGTTTTTTTTGCAAATGATATATGCTTACTTCATTATTAAATTCACATGAAACAGTAAACTAGACAGCGTTCAGCTGCCACTTTCATAGGTAAATGGATAGCCTACTACCAATAAGAGTTCATAGGAATACAATTAAAATGATTTTGAATAAGGCGTTTCGCCTTATTCAGGGAAGGACAGGTAAGGAAAGCTGTATTAACAAAGTATTTGAATGTCTGTATGTCAGTTTTTTCCAACATCAAGTTGTCCATCTCATTCAACATATTACCATGATGAATATCCAAAGAAATACAAAGTCTTTTAATGCTTGTTCATAATAAACCTATTCATAATAAAAGAATCAAATGGAATATTTTATTTAATAGAAGCAAACACACAATACATACGTGTGTGTGTGTGTGTATATATATATATATATATATATATATATTTATTAAATAGCTGACATGGGTAAGATGACCTTTCATTGTTTTATATGGCCTTAACATTCATAATTTAAAATAAATTTTAAAAAATGATTGACCATCTGTATCTCTTACACCGTGTTGTTTTTTCTAAGATTACAGGTAAACTTAATTTGTATGAATACATGCCATGTATAACGATCTGCAGTGTGCTCACAGCTCTTCATGATTGCTGTATTGACACAAGACAATAGGACATAGTTCATCCATCGTCTTTCTACTTCTTGGTAATTTTGACAGCCTGATACAGCAATTCCATTAAAAACAGTCAACCGGTAATCTGTTACACAGAATCTGACCAAGATAAATAGGAGAGAATAATTCCCCATTCCCCCACTCGCATCTGGCGTGTGAAATGGTCTATTTATTACCCTCTGCCTATTCTCCAAGCGGCCCAGTAGCTGGCTGCTCTTTCCCTGTAGTTATTGGATAAATGCATTGTGGATCTTTAATCATACACGTTTAAGGCTGACACTCTGCCAAGCTTAAAGATTAATAAGGTTAATGCTGAAAAACAGAAAAGTTGAAGAAAAATAATTTTGTATTGATCTAATGCAAGTGGGAGTTGGATATTAGTTTGCAGTGCATGTTGGGAGTAACATGGCTATGTGTTGGTGTTGTGAATATGTAATAGAGGGGAAAACATTGATATTTTGGTTTAGTGGGAAAGAAAAAGAAAGTTGCTTTTCTAAAAAGGACCTAAGTAAAAAATATTTACAACCAGTTACAAGGTTATATCAATGACCTCCTAGTACCAGGAAGTTAAATAAGTCATCTCTCATTTCTTTAGAAAATAAAGCAAAGGTCCCCAACCTCCGGTCTGCATGGAGACCAACCGTGGTTTGCAGCTCTGGCTGGTTTACCCCCCCAGCGGGTCTGGATAAGAACCCTGCTTGGGGGGGGGGTGCACCAGACAGAGCTGCGGCCTTTGTCTCTTGTACAGATCGCAGGTTCAGGTCCGGTCCTTGCATTATGACGTCACTCAGGGGGAAGTTTATTCCCCTTTGAGTGACACAGGACTCAGAATCCGTACATTCAGTGGTCCGCGAGCTGCAAAAGGTTGGGGGCCACTGATTTAAAGAATTTTTAAAGTCAAACTTTAAATGAGAGATTATGTAAGCTGCTAGTTTTGTCCTGGTACTAAAATATTGATTGGTGTAATCTGGTGATCCTCTGCTTAGTACTTTCTGAATTCCTGACCCAGAATACATATGTAGCTTGAATAATTGGTTATTGGGGTACTATTTGGCACACATTTACCTAGACGTAAGGATCAAATGTACCCTGAATTAGCTTTTTTTTAGGATTTGTTCACTGTTGGCAGCTTTTATAATTACTCAGTATGGGTCTACTTTAAATATGATATGATCTGGTCAGACTTTTGCAGTTTTGCGTTCAGCCAAACATGGCGAATGAATAGTTAAACTCAATTAAACAATGTCAACACTAAACAATTACCTTTTCATAAAGGTATTTGCCTAATCCTTACCAAACACCTGCACCCTCTCCCTACTATTCTCAGTTAAAATAGCCAAAACTATATTTAAGCAAAAGTTTTACTTTTTAGTTTTCATACAGCCATTTTGTACCCTTGGCATCAATTTTGTAAGTCCTTTTGCTTTAGGGTTTTTCAAGGTGCACTCGAAGGGGACTGTAAGCATGAACAAAAAAGGAATATACACAATATGCATATATTCCAATAAAGCAGGATTCTGGACTGGTTAAAAATATAAATTGGGCCCCCCCACCAGCAGATGAAAACCTAGTGCTGGTTTTGTGTAGGCTAGAGCTGTCCAACCACAGTTCTTGAAGGCCAGGATACAAACAAATTTTTAATGTTTCCCTAACAGACAGCAGTAAATTTTGTGGGGAATGGTTTACAGAGTCAGAAAATGTTTATATGAAAATCCGGGCCTATTTGTGGCCCCCAAGGGCTGGGCAACCTAAATCGTAGTGATGATCTATCACATATAATAAATAGCTTATCCTGCAGTCCTACAACGGCTTGAGCTCTGGATTCCTTCTCCAGGGCCAAAATATGATTAAGTACTCCTACAGGACCAGCAATAGCCATGGGCCTTGCATTGTATATAATGATGTCAGCATTGGGGGGTGACCAGGTTGAGGACCAGCAAGAACAGAATCTTTGGGAATTGGTTAGAGAGAAGAACCATTGGACTCTAGATTAAGGCTATAAATACTCTGTGATAATTACAAACAAATGCCCAGTTTATTCTTCATCTACTTAATAGACAATTTATTTATTTTGATCTGCTCAGAGCTAGGCTTCAAGTATATCCATATCAATATTCTGCCGTGAACTGAACCAATTCACAGATACCAGTTTATATGTGTTTATGCCAATCATGAGATTTCAGATGTGTTTGTATTTTTCATGCCAACAATAATAATTATAATAGCAGCACAGGATCATGAATTATTAGCTAATAGGATTCCCAACAGTGAAGATTTTACCCGTGAACCTGTCCAGGCCACTTTCCCTTCTGTAAGGACTCCCATATTATTCATCCTTCCTGTTTGCAATTTCAGAGAAAGAACGAGAGAGATGTCCCATGCTCTGGAGGGAAAAGCGTGCCGAAGTCCCGGGGACATTATGTTAATGACATTACTCCATTTCTGGAAGCAGTGCTGATTAAATATTCATTGACTTTGATTATAGTGAAATTAGGGCTAAAGCGCGAACTCAAATTGAGTGGAATAATGGCAGTGTAAATAATGCATAGTCTCTAAATTGAAAACAGCAGCTTGTGTACTGCGTCGCCCCCTTTGTCATGCTGCCATTTGTGTGGGAACACAGCGCTCTGATCTCACTGAGCTGGGGAAACACTAGCAGGGAAAAAAGGAGACTGTATTATTTACGAGTACGGCAAATTTAAAATAATTAGGCAAAATGTTGAGCGACTAGGTATGTTTGTTTCACAATTACCCTTATGCTGTTGCTCAAGACTTGCAAAATCCCATTTTCTTTTCTTTCAAGCTTACAGGCCACCTGTACTGAGAAACATGATGCAGAGAAGGAGAATTGTAGGGCAGGTAGATCTGTATTTGTTTTTTCAGGTAATGAAGCAAAAATGTTATTTTAGAAATGATATAAGGTGTACTCTGGCATGGCGTCCAATAATCTTGTTAGCCTGTTTGTGTGACATCACCACTATATTATGGATAGGTGAGGGCATCACAAGGCAGTGATAGAGGGCCCCTTTGCCCCCATGCCAAACCCTCAGCCCCAGTTTACTAAGGAGGGTCTTGGGCCCTTGTGCAGGCAAACTTTGCATCTCCCTTTGTCCACCTGTGTTATAAGAGGCTTTAAAGTGGAACTTTATCTTCAAGAACAAATACCCCTCACCTTGTCTCCACTGCTGTTCCCTGCAAAAACTCAGTTGCTCTTGCAGGTTTGACTCCAAGTCTCATTTATCTGACCTCCTATGAGCTCAGTACCACCAAGGGTGGTACTGTGGCTTGCCTTACCGACCCAGCTGAACATGGGTGGGCTTCTATTCTACAAAGATATGGCCGCCACCACCATCTTACATAGCTGGCAGTGGGACATATCATGGATGGTTGGGGGACATGTGTAAAGAAAGGGAGTGGATGAAGTTGGCTAAGTAAGCTGGGAGTCAATTGCGATAGAGCAGCTTCCAGAGAATACTCCAGGAAGCTTACTGTGTGTTGCCAATGTCCTATGAAGAGAGGAGACTGTACACATGGAAAGTCCATATGAAGCTGAAATTTGGCTTTAGAGGAAACCTGTACTGACAGAATGCGTAGGCTGCCATTGTTGACCTATTCTAAGAATGATGATGTCTTATGTTGATATATAGTTTTAATGAACTTAATATAAAATCCTGGATCAATTTTATGTTCTCTAACATCACTGTGCATACATACATGATGAAATCAGTGACACTCTGTATCTATACACTATGGGCTTGATTTATTAAAGCTCTCCAAGACTGGAAAAGGTAGACTTTCATGCCAGAACCTGGGTGAATCAGGAAACCAGGAAATGATTTGGTCCTGGATTGAAAACATTTGCCAACTAATTGCAAATGATTTATAAGAAATCCATTCCAGGTTTGCTGGATCTTGGTGTCTTGGAGAGCTTTGATAAATCAGGCCCTATTAGTGCAAGGTGCCATGTTCAGGAGGTAGGGCAGTTCAATGACATAGGGTGTCATTAACCTTGAAGTCCGAAAACATCCTGTGGCACAGAAAAAGTACTGTGGCGAAGGGGGAGCGTCATGCTGAAGGTAAGTATTGCAGCCAAAAGAACATACAAAACCTGGGCTTTAATTGGAAACCCTACTACGAAAAATATATCAGCTGCCATTCCTACAGGGTTCTTCTGGAAGTATGCATTGACTGTATGTATGCGAATAACTATTTATAGTTTTACTCTCCCTTCACTTGCTTTATGCCCTGGGTGGCATGGTTGGCTCAGTGTCTAGCACTCTTGCCTTTGCAGCACTAGGGTTGAAGGTTTGAATCTCACCCAGGACACTGCCTACAAAGATTTTGTATTTTCTCCGCTTGTAAGTGTGGGTTTCATCTGTGTTTCCGTCTACATCCCAGAAACATGCAGAATAATTGTCAATGGTCAGATATTAGACAGAAGAGCCCCTTTGGACTTTCTAAAGCACTGTCCAAAATGTTGGCACAGGACAACTAGGAAACTAATAATTTCAGAAGGGTATTACTACAAGAATCTTCATTTCTCTCCGCACAGTCCAATCATATGTTAATGCAAAAATATTACCATGTATATTAAACATAGAAACAAACAATTCTTTATCAAGGTATTCTGCTTAATGTCTATGGTTTGCTTCTGCATTACACAATACACCTACTGTGCTGGCAGTGAGAGGGTTACATAATTGTAAATTAAAGTGAAATAGTCAAAAATTGCATTTTCCAGGTATTTAAAAGGTGCTGATTAGCCGGCAGCAGGAAATCCTTTTGATGTGAACCTTCTGAGCAGCACTTATCTTGAGTGAAATTGTAAATAGCTCTGCTAATTTTTATCTTATATAATTTTTAATCAGCCCCCTGGAATTAATCTTCTTTTCTAGAAGAAACTAGCTGAATCTTGACTAACACTTTTATGTGGTGCCTAAAAAATCAAAAACCCAACTTTCAGTAAGAGCCGCTGTTGTCACAATTGGATGACAATTCAGGACCTGTGGGTTCTTAGGGGTATTATGCATTCTTCTATACAAATATAAGCACTGAAAATTGGGATTTGAAGTTGGTATCTTGTATACAAGCACGTTTTTTCGTCACATTATTTTCTCTGAAATTCAGAATATCAGTTTTACATTGTGGCTTGTGCTCCTGCCACCAGAATGGCTAAAGCCACACAACTCCACCAAACCACTAATTATATTATTGAAATACATATATATTATTAGTTTTACTTACCGCACGATTGGTAATTTGGTTTGCCAGTCCTGTGGTTCTGGTACTCTGGCTAGACTGCACTTTCCTTCATACTGTAGTGTAGCTAAATACCCCAGCTTGTCTAGCACCTGCCCCAGCTTGGTATTGGTCAATGTAGGAGAAGGGGAGAAATGTTAATATGACCTATTAATATGCTGCTGGTTCATTGTCCAATCAGTGGGCTGAGACAGGAGAAATAACAGAAGAAGCTATTCTATATCAGGCCTTTTGTAGTCACAACATTACAAGTACGGCTACAGGAAAAACAAAATCATAAAACTGAAAGCTTCAAAGAGACTCTATTACCTTGCCAATCTAGAAAGTAGCGCTCATCCCCCTGACGACTGTATACTTACCTTGCCAGTGGTTACTCATCAACCCAATCTTGCCACTTTGAATTATCAGGTGCTTCCAGGATCTTTTGACAAAAAGCAGTGCTCTGGTCTAGCACTGAATAGGTAAGTATAAAGTAGTCGAAGCAGTGGGTGAATTTAACTAATGTTCTTTTACTGTGCCCTGAAAGTTAGCTTTTGCAGCTTTTTGACAGACCAACCATTTTGCCCAACAAATGATATTTTTTTTATGCCCCCCAAATGTCACTTTACACAAATACATCATGTGGTCCCCATACAATGACAAGTGTAATACACTAAGACCACACTGCATGTAAAACCATATGTGCATAAGATAAGTTGCCTATATTTAGACCTAGCAATGATTCCATTAGCATAAAAATCCTTTTGGTAAATAAGTGAGAGAATGTGTCAGGCAGAAAGCATCTTTGAGATAACAGCAACAAAATGACAGCCTTGTGTTTCTTTCTGATAAATAGTCTGCCTTTGAATTTGTACAGCAGAAAGCTGTTTGATGCTCAAATGAGACGGATTTATCAATCACACCACAAAGAAACTCTTCATTTCCTCTCCGCCGGCTCGAGCCCAACTCGTCCTGTTTGTTCGACCAAATAAACATTGGCCAGTTCTTAAGCATTACCTACTCCTGCAGAGAGTAAGGACAGTTTCTAGGTTGTGTAAAAAATGAAATAGAATATGAGCTAAGCAAGCTGAATATTCGAGATGTACAGAATGGTGCAGGGGAGCTAATTTTACAGTGGTGATGGTTATCCGGTAATTCAGGTTTAAGTACCACCTTATTGTTTTTTTATTGAAACCCAGTTTGGGCTTACCTTGTAGAAGTGTTTGTAGAGGATGGAAGCTGCATACAGAAAGCAAGAGAGTTTTGAGACTTTAAAGTTTTTTTCCCTTTGTTTTCAGCTTACACTTTTCTGAAGACCCATGCTTGTTAGTAATCTCTCCCTTCCACCCACACCACCACAGTCAGTAACCAATCCAACTCCAACAATTCACCACAATTATGGTCAGTAACCAATCCTTCCCAATAACCCACCACCACCATGGTCAGTAACCAATCCTCCTCCAACAATCCACAATCCGCAATCATTCCTCCACCAAAAAACTCACCATTACCATGGTCAGTAACCAACTCTCCCCCAACAACCTGCACCGCCATAGTTACTAATCAATCCTCCCTCAACAACCAACCACCACCATTGTCAGTAACCGATCCTCTCCCAACAATCTACCGACACCATGATCAGCAATCATTCCTCCACCAAAAAACCCACCACTACCATGGTCAGTAACCGATCCTCCCTCAACAACCTACCACTACCATGGTCCGTAACCAATCCTTCCCCAACAATCTGCCACCACCACAGTTACTAATCAATGCTCCCTCAACAACCTACCACCATAATGGTCAGTAACCATTTCTTCCTAGCAGCCCACTATCACTACAATCGGTAATCATTTCGCCATCAATAATCTACCACAACCATGGTTAGTAACTAATCCCGCTCTAAAGTCGTTCCACCAACATCGGTACCTTCTTCAACAACCCAGCAGCACCATAGTCAGTAACCAATCTTCCTCCAACAAGCTGCCACTACCATGGTTACTAATCCGTCTACCCCCAACAACCCACCACCAACATGATCAGTAACCAGTCCTCCCGACAATAGTAACAATATCATTCTTCCATGACTTGTGTACTTTAAAGTGTAAACCCCAGAATTATCCTACTTTACCCTGAAAGCTTCTTCTTTCCCTGTAGTTCAAATCCCAGTGTTATTTTATTCAATATTATAGTAAGCAACAGCTTTTATTATTCTTGTGACATCATTTTTAGGACTTTCTGACAAAGGAAGCTAATGGGTGGTCACTTCCCCCAACATTCCCAGAATTCCTTTTTCTAAGTGTCCTTGTCATTCACACAGTGAGCCTGGTTTATTAAAGCTCTCCAAGATTGGAGAAGATAGACTTTCGTGCGAGAATCTGGGTGATATAGCAAACCTGGAATAGATATCTTCCATTGGCTATATTTTGGCAATTATTTTCAGCCTGCACCAAATCCATTGCAGGCTTGTTAGATCACCCAGGTTTTCCTATGATAATCTATCTTTACCAGTCCTGAAGAGCTTTAATTTATCAGGCCCAGTGTGCTAGTAGCTTGGAATTGTACAAGGGGAAATCAATGTATTCACGTAGAGATGAATAGATAAATGCTGGAACAGGCAGAGATCTTTAGTCCAGCAGGCAGGACTGACAACACTAGTTGGGATTTCAATAGAGCAGAAGCCCTATGTTGTCTGGAATGCTCTGATTATTGGTATTTTCTGTACCCGCTGCATTTTAAATTTTGTGGACAAGTGCATGTCTTGCAATTATGTACAAGATGTGCATGCTTTTTTTTTCAACATGTCTAAGTTGGAAACCCTTCCAACATGAACCTGATCACTGCAGCATTTTGAGACCCTAAGATTTCAAGCCTAGTTTGAGAAGCATACATGACAAGCTCAGAGCTTGAGTAATGGGATCCAGAGATAGCACCAGCATCTCTTTAGTCATCATTGTCATTAGAACACAATTCCCAGTCCCGGTAAGAGTAAAACACTCCACCGGCAGCAACGCTGCATTGTCAAAATAAAATGGAAGACCATCATTTCCTCCTATCAGTCTGTCAGGCAGCAGGATTGTAGACTCAGAAAGATTCTTTGATATCAAACAAATTGTAGGACTTGTCAGCTCCATCCAGAGGAAATGATAGAATTCCCATCTTGTGATGCTTTAAACTGATAAGAGAATAACAGGCTTGGCTTGAAAGTGTTGAGAGGAAATGGGAAGAAACAAGAGCCAGTGTATAAAACATCTCCATTATATCACCGTGTCCTTATATGTGTTTGAAGATGTGTATGCTCATTAAAGTAATGGAAAATCTTTTTAATGTTTCTTTAGGGGTTGGTTTACTAAAGGAATATGGGCTGTTCACTTGGCAAAATAAATTATCATCTAACAAGGGATATTTTGCAAAGCTTAATCAATTAGATAAAGATAAAGTTTTCTCTCAATGTATTTTAATGCATCTTTCATGTTAACATATGCTTACGTTTAGGGGTCTGAGGTCAGGGCAGGCGGAAGGCAAGAAACGGGATTAAGGTCAGATATCCGGAAAGACAAGCATGTAGGGTACAGCTGGGTAAAGTTGTGGGTAACAAGCCGAGGATCCGGCAACCAGAGCCTAGAACTAGAGAGGCTTCAATAACGCTTGCAACCAATAATAGGAAAGTGGCAACAAACATTGCCCTGTGACCACTGTGGCTCCTTCCATAATATAGTAGAGACATTAGTGTAGTCCCGTCAAGATGAGATGATGTGTGATTCACAGAATTGCAAAGAAAAAACACAGGAAAGAAGAAAACTAATGCAACCACTGCATCCAATGACTGCTAAACTGCAATATTTTACATTTTTTGGGATTAGATCCATGTTTTTAAATAAACAGGAATAGGTGGGAATTGGTAAGGTGGGTGTTCCAATTGTGCCCATGGATGGGAGATGAAAGTGGAACTAAAACTTTAAATACAAAAAATGTGCATAGACAGCTCTTTATTGCAAAAAAGGCATTCTTCTGAATGATCTTGGCTTACTCAGGTGCTAGGAATGAGTTCTGTGCCAAAGCATGGGCGTTGTATTATTCCAGCCTGGCAAATCAAGATCACCAAAGACCCAAACCCAGAAGAAGAAGGGTGAAGATGTCGGCGCTAGTGATGGAGCAAATAGATGTGAGTTTAGTTCTGCTTTAAAAAAAAAATCTCTCACCTTTACTTCCACAGATCCCTTGACCCCCTCCATAGGTTTCCTGGATTGAGTCCAGCATCGTCCTGGTATCCGTCTTCATCCCGGCGCAGAGGAAGTGTCTGGCTTTACTATCTTCTTTCTTATTCTTCCTGCTTTTATTTTACGTTGTCTACCCTTTTACGTAAATTAAAAATTTTAGTTTAGGTTCATTTTAATATAGTTTTAGTTAGTTTTGTATGGTGTTAGCCTGCAACAAACAATGGTAAACCAAACTGAGTTGCCAAAAATTTGACCAACTGGTCAAATACCTGTTTTTTTTAAACACAAGTTTACATTTGTACATTTGTTTAAATTTTTCTTGATAAATAAGTTTCAGTTGAACAAATCAGTTTTTATTTCTTTACCTGCACACTGTTTTTATTACTATATATGCTCTAAATTAACCATTTATTTTAATATCTTCTGGCATTTATGATTTTTGCTGTGAAGCACTTAACCTTGGGCCTGCAAGCATGCTGGATTAAGCCTGCCATTCATCCAGTGGGTAAGAAGCAGACCAGATTACTGACAGGCTTCTCTCAGGTGCCCTTTTGGTGCCCCATTCCTCAGACCTGTCTCCCTGCCAGAGGAGGCATACGGTGCCTAGGCTCCCCTCGTGTCACAGTAGGCCTGCTTTGCATTGGCTGACACCAGGGAAGTGACTGACTAATACTGACATGAGAAGATTTCTGACAGTACAAGAGCTTGATGCTGCAGTGTGCGCACGTGCCCTGCATAATGTCAATCCAGGAATCCTGATTTCACGCAAAAAGCCACTGGCCCCATAAATATTTATCTTACAGTAATGGATTCTCTCTGGCATACATATAAATGAAAGAATGTGTAAATAGACGTTAAGGCAGGGAGTAGATGTGAAATTAAACACAACTGTGGTACAGTATCTGGCGTCTGTAGTGCTGCCAAGGCATTATCTTGCGCGGTGAAGGGCACATTGCTGTGAGGTAACAGGAATTCATTGTCTTGTCATTATTGATTTCTGAATGCTGCCTCTCATACACATCTCCTCTTATCTGATGTCCTTCATTTCTGGAAGCTTTGAGATGCTGTCTGCTTCAAGATATAAATCAGTCCACAACATGAGCCATGCTCTGTTACCCATTGCACAGATAACAGTGTGATGGATAATGTGCCTGCAGGATAAATCACAGACAATCGACAAAGATTCCTCTCCATTTGCGGAGGTGGAGTGCAGCACCTTGCTCGTGTGAGTGAACTGCCAAAGGTTCCCCTCAAATAATCTATGAAGGGGAAATATTAAAGTCATTTCAATCAGTGCCCATTTTGACTTGGTGTAAAGTTTGCCCAAAGTATCGAGACACGCCATATTTTCATGATGGTATTTCATATATATTGGAAAATATTTCCTAACGACATGTCAAGCCATAGTCCTAAAATGGGTAGGACATATGTGAATATGAACATGGTGAACTGCTTAATTATCTTGTATGTAAATGTAATATTATTGCTTATTTGAACGGAAGGGTTAGATCTGTTCCATTGTTTTAAATGAGAAATTTTAACATTGCAATGTTGCAAATATTAAATCACAAAGGTCAGAGAGTTCTCAAAGTAGACTTGGGGGTTCCTCCATAAATTGCTGGGGGTTCCTTGAGCAATGAGAAATTTGTTTAGTTTATTAGATACCAATGATCTTTTTGGCTATCTGTAAGGGACATTCTTGCCAATGACCATCAATGTAAGAAACATTCTTCTGATGACCACCACACTAATGTACTGTGAGCTGTGGATTTATTGGGTATAGCAAGGGTTCTCTGAAGATCTGAAAAATATTTTAAGCCGTTACCCTATGTTAAAAAGGTGGGGAAACACTGTAGTAGACAGTACCAGTTAAATATTAACAAGAGGTACAGAATATTTGACATAAGTAATAAGTGGAGCTAAACTTTTCATAAAACTTCTGTGCCTGTTGTTCTTAAATAATAAAGTGCTGTTTTTGCTTTAAAGCTATGTATACATGTCAGATGATTCTAATGAGCACAACCTTTCATTTCAAGGTAAAATCTAACAAGTGTCGGCCATAGCAGATGGATGAACGACTGATTGGGAACAACCGATCTTATGGAGGGGAGCACAGTGGGGTGCTGCTCCCCTGTTCTACCCTCTCTATGAAAAAGAATGGGTCGGTGTACAGTGTTCAATAGTTAATCTGTCATTGGAAATTATCACAAAAGATTGTTTCCAGCTTTAATCATCTGACATCTGTAAAGAGGATGGGTAAGCTCTTGTTCTAGCTCCTCTTTTAATATGTCCCATTACCACTAACCCATTTGTTTTACTGATAGTGGTACTGGGCCGAATTTAAGGATCTTGGATCCTGAAGTAAAGTAGGACTGACGGGAGGAACCACAGCATGTGGCAGGGGGGTGCAGGTATGCAACATTCCTGAAAGTTTTGAATGCCAATGACTTTGTTGCTGCTGCTTACTGTAGAGGTGAATAGTCATTGCAATTCTTTAGATTTTTAGGGGAAAGCAACAGAGTTGCTTTAAGTGAAAACAACACTACTGACATAAAAGGACATTTGGTTGGCAGCAATTTAGGAATAATACACTAATTAATAATTAATTACAAAAAGTATTTATAATTAAAATGCTATTTTAGTATATACAAGTAAACTGATTTGTGTGCCAGTAAAAGTATTATAAAGTGTCAAGGAAATTGTTGTTCTCATCATTAATAGTTGAAGTTTGAAGGGTCAACCGCAATCCTATGAATGGCCTAAAACTTTGGATGCTACTGTGTTGTAGGAAGCAAATTTTAAGAAAATCACTTTTTTAAGGCCATCAATGCCCCCCAATCCCAATTTGATACCCACAAATGTGGGAATGAGGGCTTCTGGCTGTTTTGCATGCTTGGGTCACCTGGTCATTACATGCCACCATATGCATTGTGCTTTTTTTATTTCCATAACAGCAATACAGGATAGTAGTGGAAATACTATGAATATTATTGTAAAATATAATTTTACCATTATTTCCAAACACGGTGTTTTAAAACAGAAATTCAGAATATGGAGCTCTTTGGATTCTGGGTGTAATAAGCATCACTTAGTGTCTATCAATCAGTTTTAGGATCCCAACTTTGACATTTCCATGGCCATGGCAGCAGGATATTAGATGGTGGCTCCTAGTTTAATAACTGGTGCAGTGATCAAAGTGTAGTAACCCACTGCGGCCAATCAGGAACCACTTTATTAAAGCCAAACAAGCATGTGATGGGTGCTGAACTTTACTCCTTGTTTTGTTTTAATAGAGTAAGTATGACTGTTGATGTGTTACTGGTGCAGAATGATAACTGGACCAACCAAGCAAAAGGACACCTCTGGAGATAAACCCGTATGACCCATTGATTGATTTGGAAATGTCCTGACCCTCAGATGGATCAATTTGCACATTGCTATTATTAATTATTGTGTGCTTGGATAAATATTTCTTTAACTGTTAATAATAATTGTTACTGTGGTCATCCTCAAAAGCCTTATATGGCTTAGCGTAAAATGACAGCAACCTGGATATCACATACTGTATATGTATCTAGAAGCAGCTGGCTGTGCCTATGAGTGCATTGTTTATCCTTATAGTCTGGTAAATATGCACAACCATGCTAGATCTGCTGTCCTCGCCTAAAGTTTGAGTTTTACGTAAAGGACCCACTGGGTGCCCCCTGCTGTGATTGCCAGATTTTATAAAATTGGAGATTATTTGATGTGACAAGAAGAAACAAGAGATCAACAAAAGGAATTATTATTTATTATCTTCACAATAAAATTACACATATATAAGCTCCTTGCCTAAAAAAAATAATCTGGCTGTTATGAGTGTTGCAAATGGCACCTCAATATACCTGTGCTGCAATGCCTGATGACTTGTCACCTGGGCATGACACTATACCAAATGTTTAGTAGCTATTGTGCATTGTGTTGGGATAAAATCCGCGCAACACCTATTATTTAGTGCAGTGTTCAAACCAGGGTTTCTCCAGAGGTTGCTAGGGGTTCCTTGAGCAATGAGCAGTTTGTGCCTCCCAGGTCAGTTAACTGACACCAATCATCTTTTTGGCTATCAGTAAGAGTGACAGACTTAATGCTGGCCCGCAATGCACATATACTGTGAGGTGTGGTTATAGTAATTATAGCAAGGGTTCCCAGAAGACCTGGAAATTAATCAAAGGGTTCCCTCATGTGAAAAAAAATCAAGAAACACAGATTTAGTGCTTTGGGATACATTGTAGCCCAACATAGAGGCCTGCCTGATGCAGCATGCTTCAATGCATGTAAAAAATGAGCTGTGCTTTAAGCGGACCTTTAGTGTCTTTGCTGTGATGTTTGAATAGATTTAGGAATTAATTAATTAATTTATATTACCAGCTAGAGAGATCACGGATGGCTACTAGTTTAAAATTACTAAATAATTTGTCTCCGTTTTAATGTTCATAGCCTAGTGTTTCTTAACCACAGTTCTGAGGAACACTAGGATTTTCCAGTTGTAGCCAGGAGTTCTTTGGGCAATGTTTGCTCCTCTCAGGTCAGTTGACACCCATAAACTTTTTGGGTGACCGTTAGGCTGACATTCCACTGGCTAGCAATGTAAGAGGTATTTTCTCACTGACCACCATACAAATGTAACTTTACATCTAGTATTCAAAGCAAGGTTCCCTAATACTCAACGGTTTTTTCAAGGGTTCCCCCCATGTTTAAAAGATTGGGTAACACTAATCTAGACACAGGTATACAATAAACAAATTGCAAGTTTAGGAATCCAGTCGGTGACGTTCTGCTCGATTACAGAACACCTGATCCATGTGTTATGGAGATGGAAGGAGGAGGTACAGATCTCTCCATCAAGTGCAACCTCTAGAGATACAAACATATCCAGGATAAAAGCCTATAGACATAGTTGATCCAGAGGAAGGCAAAAAAAAAACCTGTATGCAGCATTCACTTTGCTTTACCAGGGGAAAAACAATTACTTCTTGATCCCGTGAGGCAATCCGATGTTTCCTTAATCAACAGTCTCTGTTATCTGTACATTAAAACTCTATTACCAAGATATATTCTGTGCAAGTATCCACAAGTATTCTTCTGTACTTATGCAACACAAAGAAACGTGCGTGTATTGATTATGTTTTTCATTTAATTGACATGGACAAATTACCATATGAAAATGGAGGGTGCCGCTTTAAACAAAGGCAGCATTTCACCCTTGTTGGAGAAGTAATGGACTAACTCTTATTAGAGACTGTCACAGCAAATTCTCAATATGTTCTCTGTGATTTGCAAGCCGTCAAGATGCCAGGCAGAATCTTTGTGGAACATGGCATCTCCCCACACGCTACCCAGTGCCTCCAGGGGCTGGCATCAGCTCCCTCGCCATGAGCACATCTCAGGAGTTGTTAGCAAACACTGTAAGTGACAGGGCCAGACGTGTGAGCTTTATGTTAATTTAGTGCCGCCAAGCTCTGGGTCACCTCCAGGACCAGTAAGAAGTGACATTACACAGTATAAGTCTGCAGTGCCCAGCTAATTTCCTTAGACAGCTAGGGGTGTCTTCACATAAATCACACATAGAGCGTATGAGCCGCCGCTTAGAGGGTTTTGCAAGCATTTTAATTAAAGGTGTGATTCTGCAAATATATTCTAATAATTCTTCGCAAATGAACTATTTTCTAGTGGGATTATTGCTTCTGCTAATACGGCAGCACAGCCCGGATAAATGTGTGTGCTATTTATGTAATACAATTATATTCCTTATCTTAATATTTAGAAATATTTTTAATTATAAAAAGTCGAAGAAACTAAGCTCTTTTTAAATTGCTTTTGTTTGGGCTGATTTACTAAAAAGAAGATAATTTTTAAAGTACAACTCCACTTTTGAGCAAAAGAGCAAGTTGGGATCATAGCTGGAATATGCATACATCCTAATATAGTATATAAAGTAATAAAAACTAATTTACTTTTTCTATATGTGTTAATGTGCTTCTCTAAATCACATTTCTTGCCAGTCAAAAGCAGGTATGAGTAAAAAATGAATACTAATAGACTGGTTGTTGAGCACCAAAACTCCATGAAGTCTTCTCCTCCATTAAAGTGTTTTACCAACCAATATGCACTTAAATTATTTCTTGAAACAGTTGGAAATATTATTATGAAAATGTTTGCTAGCATTGAAATATATGTGGTAGAACGTTTTAACACAACTGGATTTCTACCTAAACATATTAAATAAATAAATAACTGTAACCTAACTAATTCCTTTTGATGGGAACCTGAGATAGCCATGGTTAGAAGTTAACCTTCTGCTGTGTATAAGGCAATAAAAGGCAGAGAGGGAACATCTGGGGACACTGGGTTAGCTTAACTATCTTAAAGAGGAACTAGTTCTGCTTCGAGATTAGCAATCCGAAAGGTATTCATTGCCGACAGATACAGGCAATGTCCCTTCTACAATAAAACATTACCTGCCTGATGGCTATACATTCACAGCTCAGCATAGGATGCCGGCTTACCCGGGGCATCCTGGAATCCCCCAGGGATACCGGAACTGAGTGAGCTCTTTATACAATTATTTACCCAATGAAGAAGGCCAAGTTCAAACCAGGAAATAGAGAAGAAAAAAGATGGTGGTGCACATGACGGAACAGGGACAAATAAGAGGATCAGGCAGGTAATCATGTACTATGAGCTGTGGCTATAATAGATATAGCAGGGGTTCGCTAAGACCTGAAAGTTTTTTTTAAAGGGTTCCCCCATATTACAAAGGGCAGGAAAGGCTGCTCAAAAGAGTCCATGAGAAAATTTTGTTGGTCCGCGGCTTTGTCCCTCATATGGACAGAACCCGGCTAATCTCCCATCGCTGGCTCAGACCTGCTTGCCATATATCCTGGAGGACTTTGCGTCCACAGCCCTGCCCTACTGTCCCCCTCCTAATTTATCAAGCAGGTCTGAGCCTGCAATGAGAGAGGGCAGGTTCTGGCATCATGAAATCGCTCTGGGGGAAGCTTCTTACCCTTCGAGTGATACACGGCTCCCCACGCATGTGTGGTCCGTGAGGTCAGAAAGGTTGTCGACCACTGCTCTAGAGGGAATATACTTCATCATGCTTTAGAAAACAGCTTTTTTATTTTTTACTTTTCCAAGGTCCAATGTAGGGTCTGCAGATCTATCAAACTATCAAGTTACCTCTACACCGATGGTGCTTTCCTATTATTTACTTGCCATTAAATAAAATGTAGCAAAATGCTTGAATATCATTATGAACTTTTTTTTTTATTTTTGTAGTAAGTAGCGATCTGTGCAAACCAAATCAATCATTTCGTGGGCACTTTGGAACTTTTGCCAATATGCCAATAGAAAACTGAATTTTTTTTGTATTAGATATTTCAATTTATATGTATATTTTTGGTTTTCTCTGAATCATTTAGGCTTCTGTCTTCAAAGTGCAAGTTTTATCTTTTGGTTGAAGTCTATGGCTTTTTTCTCAACCTATGAAAAAAATATAAAGGCTGCCACTGCCGATTTCTTTTTGGAAGTTCCAGTCTAAATGATACTTTTTAACAGCAAGTATGTAGTTTAAAATTTACGTCTGCATGCTTGTTCCTGGAATTTAGTTTAAAATTATCAATGCCAGGGAGTCATATTGACATCCAGACAATTAGCATTTTCCGAAAAAAAGGTTAGAATAAACTGTGAGATTTTGTTACTATCTTTCCCGATTAGTAACGCATATGCTGTCAAGATGACATCAATGCTAGGTCAGTCCATTGTCTGGAGCTCAGATTCTGCAATTTTCAATGTTTACGGCTAATAATATATAAACTGGGTGCATTATATATTATGAAGCTATTCATGTTGTGGCTTCCAGGTTCCATTAATTCTGCGGTGGACATTATTCACAAGCATGTTGTCTTTCCACTTTCCATTCCTTTGCATTACCATAACACACAGGGAAACAGATGGATGTGCAATACATCCTGGCTGTTTTCACTTGATGTTACTGTATTTGTTCTCAAAAATGATTCATTTCGTTCTTGAAGCTTTGTAAGCATTTTCTAAGCCTTGAAGGCCTCTGGGTTGTGTTTGATTATCCTTCTGTTTACTGTGAGCTGTGTTCTCGCACAACAGATCTGCGATCTCCCGGATTATCCCGCACTATTGTCTGCTTTCCAGCCACCCACTCAGATACTTTACTTTTCTCATTTTATAAATCCCCATGCAGCGTACGGCAGCCATCTTGCTAACCAGATTGGGTGATAAATCCCCATAGTTAAGGTCAGATATCAAGCAGGTTCTTGAAATGTGTGAGCCTTGGTAAAGCAACAAACCTTTCATAAGTGTATATATATTTTTCTGGTCAGGGAGGGCCATTTTGCTATATAACCCGTACCGTGTCTCTGTTTCTGATGTCATGAAATTCCTAAGCAAGTAAAACTTTAGCTTTATGCAGTAACATTTATTGCAGATTACAACTTACATTTGATTTACAGGTATATCATAGGTCATGACTGGGAAGCTTCTTCAAATTGGGTGATAGATATGATATCAATGGGTCATTGACGCATAATTGTAACCAAACACAGCTCTAATGTCCCATACAGATGTCAGATTACTGTCACTGGAAATGGTCTTTTGGCATCCTTTCCAGTGACAGATGAAGGAACGAGTGCTGTATACCCATCACCATTCTGTTCTATGGAGGGGGAAGGAGGAATGATGAGGGGCATCCAGCTGTGCTCTCCCTCATAGGAAAGCATAGCAATTGTTCCCAAAAAATTCATCATCAATTATTGAACAACACAGTACACAGTAGATTTTCACCCAAGAATAGTTACATAGTAAGTTAGGTTGAAAAAAGACATAAGTCCTTCAAGTTCAACCCCTAGGGAAATAAATATATCCCAGATATAAAACCCTAAAGAATAGAATGACCGTTCTTCTCAGATAACAATCATCCGACCTATGTACTTTTCTTAACCATGGGGAGTGCGTAAAGCCCAACTAAACTCAAAATTAAACATGGCAAGTTCTAATAGCAAATTGTGTATAAATTCAAATAGTGGAACTTACCATTAAAGAATTTTAATGTCTTTATTTTTTTTTCAAGGTGACCCAAGATCTTGTTTTGGTAAGCACCATTGTGAGACTTTTTGTTGTAATTTTTTTTTAAAAGGAGCCTCCAGACTTTTTAGTTTAGGACCTCAATCTAGAAGTCTAGAAGACCTAAATCTAGGACTGCCTGATAAATACAAAATGTTTTTTTGCAGCTCACAGTTTACAACACTGCATGACAAACTAGGATCACACCCTATGAACTGATCCTTGGTGTATGATATGGTAAAGAGTAATAAAGAGTACTATGTGTACATATATCTGCAAGCTCATGCAGGCTTTGAACGCGCAGTAATGCTTTATTGTTAGCTTGTTTCATAAATTGAACCCACTGATTTGAGAATAATCAGTAAAGCACAAGTATTGTGTAGGACTGCAAAACAGGAATCTGGGGCTGAGTATATAATAAGCAATAAACAGGTGCACTTAAGTACATGCATAATCACAAATTATAAATAGAAACAGGGTTATAAAACATTTACACCAATTGATAACATTTTTTTTTCTTTTTAGAATACAACAGGTAATCCATTTGTTTTAAAGCTAAACTTAGTTTTTATTTATATTATGATTCATTATTTTTTGCTCACCCATGCCACATGGCCTTATTGTTTTCTTACCCTGATAACTATATAAAATCATATGAAATCTGCTCATGGAAGTATAATTTGCACTGTACTTCCAGACTCCAATGGCTCTATTTATAAAACAGGGAATCAGACATTCCCTAAAACCATTCCTTTGTGGGAATCTTCCAAGTCCATAGGTTTCACTGGCAGTTTAAGGGGAATGTTAAAGGGAATGTATGATTCCCTGCTTTATAAATAGAGCCCTTAGATTACTTCAGTGCCATGGACGTGTCTCTGCCCTATGTACGCTCTTTCAAAGAACTAAGACTGTGGTGACTCTGTTATACATTAGCAGGAAATTCATTGGCATCCCAGGGCTTCTCATCAGAATCAAGAAAAATAATTTGCTATCTTTATGTAAATTGACATTTTGGTGCAATCAACGTTTTCTTGTGGTTTACATTCAACAGCTGAAAGATTGTTTCAGCCTTGATGTGCACCAAGATAATAACTGAATGGAGTGGGCAGAAATATGTCTTTATTTTATGTATTTTATACTTTTAATTTTGCTTGGATTCTATGTTTAAAAAAAGTTTCCCTTCAAAGTTAATATTACAATAATCGCTGAATAAATTTGCTCACTGAAAATACTCTTTCCCTTTATACATACGGTATTTTCATACCGTAAGTCACACTGCCTTATACCTACTTTATACAAAAAGAGTTCTTTTCAATCATATTTCAGTATTTTCAACTATTTCATGTGCTTTAAAAGCCCTCCCTTCTCTCTCCAGATTCAGCTTTAGCTCCAGTGACATTGGTAAAGTTTTTCCGAGAGCAGAAAAAACATGTCAAGATATAGAGAGCATAAGGTTTCACCTTGTCAGAATGTTTGGCGTACAACAGACTTAAAAAAAAACAAACAAAAGCACCTTTTGCCATTTATATGGAGAGATCTTACAATTGTTTTCCAGCGGATACAGTGAGCTGGCTTGTAATGTCAGAGCTGATGAAGAACACCGTCTAGAGAAGAGACTTTGTTTACTGCTTTGTGCTAATAAAGAAGAACTCTGATCTAACGAAAAACTTTATCTTATATTACCGAAACTATTTAGATATCTCAATATAATGATTCCAGGCCCTAAATATGCAAAAATTGCTTAAGGTTCATGTGCAGGCAATAAACATAAACACTTGGATTTGAAGTACATGATTCAAAGTAACCCTAAAAAATTATTCAGATACCAATTGCACTAGTTGTTGTCATAGTTCATGCATATATGAGAAGAAAAAGATTCCTCCAATGTAATAAAGTACTGTACAATAAATAGGGGTTGCAAATAAGAAACAGATGCACACAATGACACCGGAGGATAGGACCCTGTCTTGGGGGGCTCATCCAGCACACTTGGGTCAGTGGTTAGCGCTAGGTTCCAGGTTCGAATTTTCAGCCAGGACACTATCTGCATGGAGTTTGTATGTTCTCCTTGTGTTTCCGTGGGTTTCCTCCCACGTCCGAAGACTGGATCCTAGACTGTGCTAATAACATATGACTATGGTAGGGAGATTAGAGCCCGTTAGAGGGACAGCTAGTGACATAACTTTGGACTTTGTAAAGCACTGCGTAATATGTTGGCGCTAAATAAATTTAGGAAACAAAACAACCACTTTCTGAGAAGTACATTAGAGCTACATATAGTGAATATGATTTGCCACTCAACACATGGGTCTTTTGGAAGTGAACTAATGAATCAAAGTCAGCATGAAAGGAGAAGAACTTTACCTTTATATATAGTAGTAAAGTATTAGTATATATCTATTTATTATTTATATATCTTCTGAGAGTTTAGCTTTAGCTTTGTATGCTCCTAAAGTATTCATGAGTGTTCTGGAAAAGGGATCTCAATATTTGGCCAGTATAAAGAGATTAAACATTAAGTGTTGCATTTTTCATTTTTATATTTTAAACTTGAAGAAGATTTTGGTGTTGCTTTGGAGAAACAAGTAGATCAAAGAATTTCAACATGGAGATTATTATTATAAGTTGAGTATTAGTAGAGTCTCAGAGGGATTTGACAAGGTGTACTAGCCTGCCAACATTCACTTATAACTTTATAACCCAAACCCCAGTTTTGAGTTGATTGACCATTTTGATGCAAGCCTGCTTTAATTTCATGCTTTACCTGCCAAAGCATTTATCATTTGTAAAGCCCATCTTGAAATTTACTAAGGCTTTCCAGGCTGTAGAGCCATTGATGACCTGACTTTTCCCTTCTGCAATGCACCAATACAGTTGGGTTGCCATCCTGTCCCAAGATTGTGATTGAGCAAGCCTGTTTCTTTTTTACACATGTGCTTGCAGGAAAGTGTGGTTGGCTCAGAGTACTGACCATGCCTTTACCACCTTGGGTTCTGCTACATAGATACCAAGACAGAATTAGGTAGTTGCATTTAAAAATCTTAAAGCTTACCTGACGCACACAAAGCCAGCCACTAGAGGTAATGTAATGTTCTCTCAACACTAACAGAAGATACGTCATCAATGGCCATCCAATGGCTGAAAAGTCCTGTCTTAACATCCCCCAAGGAGCAAGCAGCCAAGATGGCTCCTTCCGAGGATGCAGCGATGGCAGGTCCTTGCAAGTCCAAGCTTATAGAACTGTGATAGCCATATGTCCACAAATTAAATTTTATATTGATTTGCAACATTTCAGACTGACATGTTAGCTAACATGGAACAATAATTTGCATGTTAAAGCAACATAAACATGAAATATTTTATTTTCTGTGCAGACATGGGGCTCTTTTTATCCTGCACACTCTAATGTGATCATTATTTGTAGTTCCTGTAACTTTTTAGGTTTTGTAGTTGTCCAAATAACAACCTTTTCTCCTGATTTGTTGCATCTTCTCTTTTGTGTCGCTAGGTTTGATGTTCAATTATCCTTAGAAGGGGAAGGAATAAGGCAGCTAATTAGCAGCCATTTTAATTTTGAACTGGTGGTTCTTGTCAGGCGGCTCTCCAGGACTAACATTTGTAACAACGCAGTTAAACCCTGAGTGGTAAATTCATCTTCACATCCTCAAGTGCTTCTCTTTGATTGTTTCCATTTATCGGCGATGTTAAGTACCTGTTGTTTTTTTTTTTTTTTTCGCAATACATTATAGGAGATTGATTTAGGTTTATAAAAAAAAAAGACAAAAGAAGGAACGTGTATGATACTTAAGGGCAAAAATGTGGCATTTATATAGTACTTGATAGTTAAAATAAAGATGGATTTCAATTATGTTTTAATTTAATATAAAGGAAACAGAAGACTAAGTCACCAGCACTCCAAAATATAAAAGTCTTGTTTTATGATAAAAGCACCGTTACAACACTTTGTGACCCGAGCAAGGTTCCTTTCCTTAAGTCAACACATGTTGTCATCACAATGTTGCCTTGGGAAGGGACCCTGTGTGGCCCCGAAATGTTGGTTTCTTAACATGTTATCACTGTGCTTATTTAGTAAATCAAGAAATTTGTATTTTGAAGTGCTGGTGACTGTGTGTTCTGTTTGCATGTTTATTACATGGCACCATGCTTGTCTTTTAAAGCACCCTTCCTCTATTACAAGGTTTGTTTGCTGAAAGAAGTACATTCCTATCATGGACATTGCATAAATTATATCAGTAACCATGAACTAGATGCTAATGGCCAAACAACAAATAATACATATACAGGTAGTCCCCAGGTTACATACAAGATAGTGACTGTAGGTTTGTTCTTAAGTTGAGTTTGTACGTAAGTCGGAACATGTACATTATTTTTTTAAATGCATAGAACAGATGTTTGTCTCAACATAATATTAGGCAGTGTGGTGTCAGTTACTGTATAAAATCCCCACTGCGAGTTAATCACAAACAATGGCAAAAATAATAGAATAAAAACTTTATGGAGCCTAGACATTCATTAACTACTGGAGCAAGCTGTGCTTTGCTATGCAAAAAGAAACAAGTGCAGAGTTTGTCTTGGTCATTAAAGAGTTATAAGATATAGCAGAACAGTTCAGCCCTTAAGATCACCCACAACCTCAGCTGTGTTTAGCAAAAGTTTTCTTCTGCAGATCATGCAAACCCCCCCCCCCCCCCCCATCAAGCCTCTGTCCTGCAAATGAGGGAGCAGGGAAGCCCGTTTGTATGTCATCTGTCCCATCTGTATGTCAGATGTCGGGGACTACCTATATCTAAAAAAGAAGCAATTTTGAAGAAGAGAATAATAATAATGGTAAACCTCAAGCACCACTTCAGCAATATAAAAATAGGTAGCCCAATAAAATACAAAATATTCACTGTCAATCCTTACAGGATTTTTTTTTCACATTTTGCTAGGTGCCTTCTGTCTGATGGCCATCATCACATTTCTCTGAGCACAGGTCATCGTGCACTCACCCCAGCCTGTTAGTGAAAGAAGAATAAGCACAGCGATGAACACTTTGCTGTGTCGCATCTATCAGCATGCTCCTTGACAGCACATCAGCTAATTGGCTCTTTCAACTGTTTTTTTATTTTGGCAATGTGGTTACTAGGAAGTGCTACTATCTATAAACAAACCCTTTAAAACCTTTAACAAAATTAACACCCCATTCCCCCCAAAAAATGTACATAGGCCCCTCGCATCCACACACATAAGTATGCACATGCCCATGAACCAGGCATGTGTCTCAGCCAGCAACAATGCTTTATGTGCACCATGTGACAATGCCCGGCATAGGAAAGGTGAGAGTGCGAAAGTAAAAAATAAAGCAGAAAAGAGAAGAATAGTGACCCTGCCTCTTTAGTATCATAAATAGGTGTGCAAAGTTATAAACACAATTAATATTAAAGAAAGAGAAAGACGGGTTTTCTGAAGCCTGGTGGCGAAATACGTATAGCTAGAGACCTATAACAACCATTTTACGTCAATTTTGAGTCAGACAATTGATTGTTTATCTTCAACAGGCACATCCCTGGGCCCTGGTCTGCTCAGGGCAGCCTGGTCATTGCATGTTATATTTTTGTATATCACTTTTTGAACATTGTATTTGATTGTCGTGTTTATATGTCACATACTTTTGTGTATGCTCAATATGGCTCGTTGATTTTTGCCAAAAAAACTCTCACCTTTACTTCCACAGATCCCTTCGGAGGTTTTCTGGGTCAGGTCCCATATCTTCCAGAAATTCTTCTTTGTCAAGGCCCTTCCTCCAGGAACCGGGTGCTGCCATCTTGCCTACATCACCCAATCTCACACTGTGCGAGATCAGGTGACGTAGCCTTGGGTATGTGGGGAATAAAAGATTGCCAATCTCATAGCACATGCGTGAGAGCTCCTTTTTCTTTTTCCCAGCTGAACAAAAAGATCCTTCTGAGCATGCCCAAGATTGAGCGTGTGCAGAAAGAGCAGCCAGAAGCTCCTGAGATGCATGACGTAAGCATCTTTGCATATTCTTTGCGGAAGCAAAACAGAAGGAGCGGGGCTTTACCCTTTTCTTTTAAGAAAAAGGGTTTTAACCCACTCCCCCCCCCAAAAAAGGAAATTTTATCTTATTTAAAAGGGTTGTCTACCCTTTTTATGTAAGGTGAAAAATTTGAGTTTAAGTCCGCTTTAATAAAAATATCACTTACCTTTATTTCTTCAGAGCCCTTGATTCCTCCACACCTGGCCTCAAAACGGTCCCGTGTCCTCCTGGATTCTTCTTTTGTCTTGGCGAGGACAAAGCAATGGGCACTGCCATTTTTCTCCATCTCCTTTCTTCCTCTGCCTACGTCACCCAATCTTGCACTCTGCAGGTGCGAATGTACCCAGGAGGTTACTGCTCTCCAATTTGGTCTTTACTGCCACAGAAGGGAAGGGGCCTCCTTCTTTTTTTTTTTTGTATTTAGGTAATTATCCACTTAAAATTATGATGATAGGTCCGCTTTAAAGTTTATGATTTTATAAAACTGCCCAAATCAACTCTTTTGAAAAAACAGCATAGGTTGGTAACAATTTCAACAGTTCAAATTGTTAAAAGCATTCAGAACAAGCAGCAACATAAGAAGATGGACTTAATGGTCATCAATTTCTGTTAACCTCATTTCACATTGAAAAACCCATCCAAGCACCCAATTTTAACACTCTCCTACGTATATTATTAGCTTACTAGACTTAAATTAAAAAAAGAAAGAAACCTTTTGATAGGTTTTAAAAGTTTAAGCATGAATAAAAAACAAGAAAAAGAAAAAAAGATTAAGCCTGTCATGGTTGCTTAGACATCTAACCCCAGATACACAAAAAACTCAAATGATTAATGTTATCATTGGCCGCATCTTGATGCTCTCTGTAATGTGTCAATGTGACATCTCACAGAGGACAAAGAAGCGGGCGGATGTCTGGATGTTTATCTATGGAATGAGCAGTACTTCTAATTACCTCAAAGAGTTTTTTTTAATCATGAAATGACCATTAGCACATTATTACACAGCCAGCGATTTGTTGCCTGACAGCGGTACTTGACCTCAATCGCTAACACCTATGAGCAGGAAATGAATGTGTTCACAACTATGGCAGAGACACAGTGATTCCACGGCACTGTGGATAAAGAGAACATTAATTTATTGCTGTAATGAAATGTATTCCTTTAGCTGTTTCTAAAATATATACTGTCTACATTGCCCCACCACCACCAATAACCATCACCAGTGAGTTACATAAATAGCCAAAGTGTTTTTTTTAACCAGGATTCCTCCAGAAATTTTGGGGGGTTCCTTGAGCAAATTGTACCTCTCAGGTAAGTTTAACTGACACCAATGATATTTTGGATTATATGTAAGGGTGACATTCTTCCCAATAACCATCAATGTAAAAAATGTTCTTCCCACTTGGCACCACACTAATGTACTGTGAGCTTTGGATATATTAATTATATCAAGGGTTCCCTGAGACATGAAAGTTTTTTCAAAGTTTCCAGTTTAAAATATATTGGGTGCCCTGGAAAGTAGACTGGTGGGAGAGAAACTGAGCTGAGTTTGGTTTTAGGCCAAGCATTTCCTTAAATTAGACCCTTGATGACTCTCAACACGTGAAAAGCTATGCTGTTATAATTTCTGGTGATACAGAATGAATTTACAATTTTGGGGTGCAAAGCAGGCAAATGTGTTTCTTTATATCAATGGCTAAGTTTTAGACCTACCTATGATCAATGATGACCAGGTCCCATTTCTTGATCCTGGAAGGTTTCCAAGCTATCTGCAAGGTTGCTCTGTAACTCAATGTAACCACCATGCTTTTACATTGCATTATTGGTAACCTTCTGCTTTCTAGGGGTCCATATCTGCAGCATTCTTATTGGCTAGTCCAACTGCTCTGATCCAGAAAATGGATCAGGACAGTTTTACAGAAAATTTCAGAAAATGGTTTGCACAACTGGAAGCATGCATAGCAGGTGTTGAAATTAAGGAAATGTGAACGGGTAGAGTTTTCCACCAACCTCATTGTCCATCAAACTTGTACCGAATTGCTAAGTATGGAATCATTTTGTAAAATATATCCCCCATTGTTTCACAATACCTCATACAGTCCATTTCAAGTATTTTTTTTTTCTTTTAACAAGCTTGCAATCCTTGCAGACCCTTTAAGCCATCCATCCAGAAAAAAATAAATGTCACTTTAAGTTACAGAAACACAGTGAGGACTGAACTTTCATTGCTGACAATTGTTTTATATACTGTATAAATAAGAGCTGCAAAACTCCATAGCAATTGAGATTTTCTCATGATAAGACCAGCTGGGCATTCCTGAATTATATAGAAGGAACTTCAATGAACAGAAAAATCCCTTGAAAACACAAGTAGTGGAAATTGCTTCTTCAAACACAAACAAGATCTGAAAGAATTGCTACAATGTAACCATTTCTTTGTACAATAACATTTGTACATCCTGAACTTCATTTACAATAGACAGAATATGTAACCAAACACAAAAAATGGTTTTAGCACACTTATGGTTACTGGTCTTCCATTTATCTTTAAGCAAAACTATGCTTAGTCCAAAGGGAAATTTAAATTGCTATATATTTACTATATTGTTAAACCAAATGTCTTTTTGCTGCATGTTACAACGCCATAAAATTGTGCAACTGGAAATGCTGGATGAGAACTGGCACAACAGTGCCTACCCCTTGCTACAGTACTTGGGGTACTGTAAACTAATTTTTAAAATTAGTTTTTAATAAGTGATGACAATATAGGGACAATTGCCTGGAGACATGAACTGGCTGACACGTCAACCAAGGGACAAAGAAGATGGGGTGGATTCTATGAATTTTTAGGAGAATCATAAAAAAAAATAAAGTGGTTTATTTTATGACCAACGTTTTATGACTAAATTGTTATCATCAAGGCTTTATGATCAAGCTTTTATGACCAGAGTTTTGGTGGTTCAATGCCTTTGGGACTGACCCACTGAAATGTTACCTTTTTGAAAATCCTGAGAGAGCTCTTTTCCATATATATATATATATATATATATATATATATATATTGTGAAATATTGTATTTATTAGGCACCATGGACTTTGGCTAGTGGATAAGTTTAAGATAGATAGATAGATAGATAGATTCTATAGATACATTTCACGGACATGATCCACTAAAGGATTCTCTTAATACGTTTTTTTTAGGCTTGGTGATAGAAAGCTTTAGGTGGCCCCTGTATTCTGATTGGTTTTCATTAACCACCCCAAGACAGCCGGGTGGTTACAGAAAAGTGCCAGGTCGTGCACCTGGCTAAAATGGGCTGTCTAGGGCAAGGATATGGAGCCAACAGAAAGAGTGCATTTAGACAGGGTGTGGTCGAAAGTGGTAGATAAAAATTCAATTAACACTGCACTAAACCCTGCAAACTGCATTTTCTTTTGAACCCAAAATGATCTATTGTGTACTGGCACTTTGGGTGAGACCTAGCAGCAAAGCAAGGTCTAATTAATACTGGTCTTTGTTGTAGATACATTTCTCAATGACAGTGGAGTTGCACCAAAAATTGGTAACACCAGTTTCAGCAACAAAAGAAACTAATATTTTGGATAGTGATATGTGTACCCTCATCTATACCTGGAAGTTGAAATTATACCGATGGCTGTTTAAATACACTAACTTTAATAGGTTAACAATTCAGAAAATATTAAGCACTAAAATGCAGAAGATTTATCAACGAGCAGCACAGCAAGGCAGAACATAACAGGAGTGGTGAGATAAATAAAGTGCCAGGTGTACTCAAGGATCGCAGCTTGATTCAGAAGTTCCTCTGCTAAAAAGCAATGCAGTGCCAATATAAAATCACTTTTTGTAGCCTATTCCTTTAGGATACTTGTTACACATTAACAGTTCAGAAAAACAGATCTGGCTCAGATGGCTAAACAACTGGAGCAGTGGTTTTGTGAATGCATGGGTTGCAAATATATGTATTTGCAACTCAATAATATATGCCGATCATATAATAAATGTGATTCAACTGGATTGCGTCTGCTTGTATCTGCAATTAATGCTGAGAGCATTTATATTTATTTTTATGCATAACTTGTTCATTTTGAAAACAGAAAACTTTAGAGAGTTCTGAAAAGCTGAATAAAAGCTATGGATATTTTCTCATGGTACTGGAAAAAAGATTTGCTTTTATAAAGAAAAACGTAAAAAAAAGTCAGTAAATTTATTGCAATTTGACTGTGATGATCTCGTACAGTCCAGGGACCAGTGGCATACTGGACAAGTGGCAATGGGCACTAGTCCTTACCAGCTGATCAGAGAACAGGCTGTTAAAATGGATGCTACGCACAGGGTTACCAGTGCCAGACCCACCAATGATGATTTGTGTGTCTACTAACTGCTGATTGTAAACTATTTGATTACTATGATGGAGGTGCAGGATGTAGAACACCCAAGTAAAACTGGATAGTAGTTTGGGACAACCTAGAAATCAGAAACTGGGTAAGCAAGAGAGAAAGTAGTCTGTATACGTAGCAGAAGGTCCGGTTGGGCAGTATACTGGCAGAGTCTGAAGGTCAGACCGGGTCAGAAATCCAAATTGTAACAAATAGCACAGTGGTAGAACAAAGCTATCTGAACCACAGACAGGAAGGAAAAGAACAAGGGAATAAGGGAAGAATAAGACATCAGGAACACTCCCATGTGCCCAACCTGGAAATGGCAAAATACAAAACCAACAGAAAGCCTAAGTGTTAGATAGATATAACCCAGGTCAAAGGGGGTAAAGGGTAAGCTGCAGGGTAGGTGAATGCCCTACTATAGATGCTCATTGTGTTAACAGATGAAATTCATACATGTATAAACCAACACAGAAGATATCCTAGGTCACAGGGGTGTTCCATACAATGACTCCTTTGCTTTGCCCATGCATATGAAAAAATAAGGGTTTTTAGTATAGATGACAGCAAAACATTAACATTTTTTCTTGGTCTTGCACCTCTCCATTTATCTTACAGGAAACCAAACTCTGTGTAAGCTCTAAACTCACAGTTCATAGAGGGCTATGTATTCCTTTCGAGGTGAGAGAACCCAGGAATGAGAGACAGAAGTGGGTAAATGATTCACTAGCTGCTTAACTGTTCTTTTTTGTGTACAGAAATGCATGCTTGTTGGTTCTGCCATAATTTCATTGTCCTTGTAACTTCCCATACCAACTGATGTTAACAGTCTGCCCAGTTCTCATACTAAAGTATGCTCTAGGTTATGTAAATAATTTGGAAGGTTTAGGGGCGCAGAACAGGGTGATACTATATATCAGTATTCCCTGACCTTTTAAACACGAGGAAACTCTTGAAATAACTTTCAGGTCTTCAGGGAACCCCTGCTGGGGAGGAGCCCAGGAGGAACCCTGTTTGAGATATATATATATATATATATATATATATATATATATATATATATAAATATTTAAACTTTTTATATAAAAATATATAAATATACAGTATACATTATGATCCTAATGCTGCAATGGTGACGCAAAATGACATAATGCTGTTCCCAGATGCATTCTTCTGTAGATGGGTACTATTGGATGGGAAACCCCAGTGACCTTGGTTCCTCCGGGGTGGGGCCTTCACAGGAAGTGGGACAGGAAGAGAGGTGGTGGAGGGCACTGGCTGTTTTTTTTGCCTACTCCACAACATATTTTTTCTATTATTGTTTTTTTTACCAAAGGTGTCAGACAAGGCTCTTTTCAAAGGACAAGGAGTGGTCCAGAAATTAAAGAGTTAATGTTCATTTGTAGATATTAAATCGGAATATTACAGTTTGAATTCCCGTGAAGTGCAGCTTTGCATGCATTAGGAAGCAGCGAAGGAGCGAGAAGCCAGCTGCGCTCTTCTGAAAGATGTTCCGAAATGTAAAGCAGCGATGGGGTGGACCGCGGCTTTATTGTGAATTTGCTGTACAGGAAATATAAACCATTAATCTCTCCTCCCAGTCTCCCGCACATCGCGCTTGATAACATCATCTGATTAATGAGCAATGGATGAGTCATTATTTGCAGATTCTCAGATAGGATTGCAATTAAAACGCAGAGCAAAGGCTGAGGACGAAGAGCGCTTGATGCCTTTTGAAGACTGAGCGTCTATTTATCACCGCTATTTGTTTTCTTTCTACCTTTTTTTTTCTTTTCGGATAGGAAGCCACTGAAAATAGATTTATGATTATTTCTCAGTATATCTCAGATAAAAGAATCATTTTTTATACAAAAAGAAGTAGAAACAGCAGAGTCTGTAAAATCGACTTGTTCAAAGGATTGTTTTAATTGTCTTGTTTTTTTGCTTGGCGGAAACTGCATACAAAGGACAAAATAAACTAGTTTAGAAGTGGAAAATTTGTCCTGGTTATTCTTTAAAGAACAAGTAAACCTAAATCAGTTAAATACCCTCCAGGTGGAAAGGAACAAATGATGTACAAATCAGCCATGGCCTGGATAGAAAAGGTTGTCCCCTACCAGCATGTCTAGAACAAGCTTTGCTGTCTGTGTGGAATCAGTGGTCTCTCTACACTTTGCCTGTCTTGCCCTTTGATTTATATCTGTAGCTTTATAGTCAGCAAAGGTTGTGCTCTCTGCTAATTAGAAAAGATCATCTTCTGAATAAGCAGGGGGCATGTCTGTTTTCTGCATCAAAACAACTGGTTCTAAACAAGGGAAAATGTCTATCTCTATGGCCTGCTTACAGAGGACTGGCGATTCTATTCTGATTGTGGCTACTTACTAAACATCCTTTATTTTGATGCACCCAGAATGTAGCTATTTCAAACTGAACTTTTAATTGGACAATCATGAAGCCATACATATTAAGCCCCGCCCTAGAGGAGCTTACAAGCTAACATCCTTTCCTAGCATACCACAATAATTTTGTACAACAGTCCCGAGGTTCAGAAAATCAGTTGACTCTATATTTAGAACCAAAAATGTATTTGTTCATTTTATTTTCAGTGGGCCAAAGTGAGGCAACAGAGACCTGACAATAATATTAATTTAAAAATGCTAAATATTTTATCACTCTCCCATTTTATTGTCAGTATTGAGCAGACTTCCTAGGTTTGTGTTGCAAACTATTTTCCACGTATTGGCAAACCTGGCCCTCTAAAATTCTGGCATGGTGTATTATTATTATTAGCCAGTATTTATATAGCACCTACATATTATGCAGCACAAGTCTATTGTCATGTCACTAACTGTCTCTCAAAGGGGCTAATAATCTAATGACCCTACCATAGTCATATGTCATTAACACAGTCTAAGTACAATTTTTTTTGAAGGAAAGCCAACTTACCTAACACAAGGAGAACATGCAAACTCATTGCAGATAGAGTCCTAAGCGGGACACGAACCTGCGATCTAGAACCTCACAGGTGAGAGTGCTAGTCACTGATCCAACTGTGCTACAGTGGTGCCAGCTGGGATCTAAAAGATACCTTTGAACCCGGGTTGTGGTGCACAAATGTGCTCGATGCAGGCTAACTTGTTCATTGTCTCTTTTTAAGTCAATTAGATAGTTGAGGTTTATTTATTGTGTAGGGTTTTTGGGGAGCGGGGGGATTTAAAATGTTATCAGGGGCCCCAGTGATTTCTAGCTTCACCACTAAATTCAATGACCCAAAAGTTTCTTGAATTATTCATAAACTACATATCTGCCTCTTCAATTTTAATGATATGTTATGGGGCTCCAAGAGCAATCCAAAAAACCCCAATGATTTCATTCTGGGCAAGGAGGCAGAACTAGTGAGGAGAATTCCCAATGGAAAGATTGTTTTCTCACTTCCTGTAGTCTGCAAAGGGTACGTAAATAGAAAAATCTGTATTCTCATCATTGGGACACAAGTAGGGACAGGAGCTTTAACTATTTCCCTTTCTGCAAAAAAAAAAAGAAAAAAGGCTAAAGACACTGTGTTACTGTGTTCCGTAATGGAAATATATTGCTTTAAAGTTTCACATTTAGCTGACTGGGCAAAGCACAGGTTTTCTGAGCTGCTAAATTACATTCCTCCATGGGCGTTTGAGCTGGAAAGGGTTAAGTTCCGGAAACTCTGTTATCTTGCTGACGACTGTATTTTCCATTTATTGAAATATACACCGACACAAAATAGAACTGCACTTTTTTTTTAAATGGTGTCAGATAAGACTATAAATCTACATTTAATTCATTATCCTCGCCAACACATCCTTGCGCGGGCTTACGTATCACTCAACGTTCCTTTATGAGCTGCAAAAAGCTGTTTCAGGAATTTGTTAATGCTGAAATATAATTTTTTTTCTCTGTTTTTATCACCCACCTCGAGGCTAGAAATTGATTAGATTCCGGGGTCAGATCATCAAGAGGTCAAAAATGCACTAGGCCTTGCATCTCATCGTCATATAAAGGGTCCTTCAGGCTATCTTTGCAATGCCATAATGTTGGCTTTGATTAAAGGCTCCTCTCCGAAATTAGAGGTACAGGTTTTTGAAGGGAGTAAGAAGGTCATTTGTACAGCGAGCACTTGACGGTGGGTGTGTGATGAAACTCGTCTCGCTAAGAGATGCTTGCATAAAATTAGCCTCTTGTGTGCAGGACAATAAGTAGAAGACAGCGCAATTAGTCTGAAGCTACTAAGGCTTAACAATCTCTATATGACATGTTCTCAAGATGGGCTTATCAGTGGGAATCAGAAAATATTCCTAGCTGGGTGTTTGAAGGTGACATTATGTCACTGTAAATTATCAAGATGTGATTCAATGTTCGTGTTTTGGGCTCATTTAAATTAAGTGCCGCAGTAACTTAGGAGCAAACAGTATCCTGTTAGTAAAAAGGAAGGGTGAGCACTACCTTTATATATTGAATTATGAAAGTATGACATTTTCATAAATTTTGTGCTATTAAACTGTATCCTTTTTGTATATAGTGGGTATGAGGGTGCTAGGTTGTAAAAGAGTTGTGGAAGAGTATTTGTGGAGGTTAGGTGGCAGAAGAGTAATGGTACCCTGTGGGGTTAGGTGGCAGAAGAGTGGTGGTACTTTGAGTAGATAAGGTGGCAGAAGAGTGGTGGTAGCCTGTGGAGTTAGGTAGCTGAAGAGTGGTGGTACTATGAGTAGATAAGGTGGCAGAAGAGTGGTGGTACCCTGTGGAGGTTGGGTGGCAGAAGAGTAGTGGTACCATGTGTAGATTAGGTGGCAGAAGAGTAATGGTACCCTGTGGAGTTAGGTAGCTGAAGAGTAGTGGTACCATGTATAGATTAGGTGGCAGAAGAGTAATGGTACCCTGTGGAGTTAGATAGCAGAAGAGTGGTGGTACTTTGAGTAGATAAGGTGGCAGAAGAGTGGTGGAACCATGTGGAGGTTATATGGTGGATAAGTAGTGGTACCATGTGTAGATGTGTTAGGTAGTAGAAAAAAAGAGGGGGGGGGGGGTATCATGTATAGAATATAGAATAAATAGGGTGCTACATGGAGGCTAGGGTGTAGCAGAATTCGGAGCCACTGTGTGAAGATAAAGTTGGGGTTGTGTAAGAGTGGAATGGATTTCCTAAAAGTCATTTTCTGGACCTAATCTATTCCAGGTTTGCTGCATCGCCCAGGTTCACTTATGAGCGTGCCTGATCTCCAGTTTTGAAGAGCTTTAATAAATCAGACCCATTGTGTAGAGCTTAGGGCGGAGCAAATATGGGGCCACTGTGTAAAGATTTACCTACGGATAAATTAAAAACCATTGCTTGTTATGTTGAAGAGCTGGTGGTAATGTTTGGAGATTAGGTTGTGGAACAGTATGTTGCCACAATGTGGAGATTTGATTGTGGAACTGTACAGTGCCGCTGTTTTCAGGAAAGGTTCTGGAAGAGTCGGGTGCAATGTTTTGTAAGTTAGGTTGTGAAGAGGGGGAGCAGTGATAAGATTATCTTGCTGCTCTTTACTTGTCTTATCATAGGCTGGGTTGGATTCTAGACAGCATATTAGCAGCCTGGCCTGCAGAGAGGTCTAGGAACTGATGTTGGTATCTGACATGGGATCCCAAGACTCGTTGAAATAGAATTGTTAGGTTCTCATACATTTTAACAATGCATTTAGCTGTTTGCCTGGAGTTCAGCTTTAAAGTTCATATGCATACCGCTTGATATACAGATCATTAGGTAAAAAGACATTCAGCTGGCAGAATATTGCCCTTTCATAAAGTTCCCTTCCAAGCTTTGTATGCTGTGTTAAATATTCCTATTCTCTATGTCTCACTGAGCACTGGGAAAATATTGATTTCTGTTTATCCCTCTGTTTATCCATAGAATCGGTTGCTTGGCAACCCTCAGGAACCTGACAATCCTCCATCTTGCCGGTACCCCTCTGTAGTGTAGGCAGGTGTAGAGTCCTGAGGGGGGAACACAGCAGAGATCCTGAAAATGTATCTATCAAATTGTCCTACCCTTAAATACGCTTTTATAATAAACACAAATAGCGTGACACCTTTTATCAGACACAAATGCCATTAGGTGCTGTTACAGCCTTTGTGTTCTTCACATACTGTCCGAGGTTTACGGAATGTTTTGGGCTATTTTAAGGAGAATCTTTCTCATTGAAAATAAGACAAATACAGATGAAAATGTAATAAAAAAATTGTATAGCCTGCTGAAATATTTTTAACTCTGTTAACCAAACGTTGTTGCCAAGCTGTATAGCCAGAGAGTAATGTCTCTTTTCAGATCATGAAGTTCACAAACATCCTGTGTCCCCTTTAA
>NC_092865.1:16841165-16857810 GCF_032062135.1 Pyxicephalus adspersus | reverse complement strand
GATGCATGAACGGTGCTGTACATACAGCACCGTTCTGCTCTATGGAGAGGGGAGGGGGAGAACGACGGAGCGACACCCTGCTGCGCACTCTCCCCCTTCCCTTGCATTAGGATCGCTCATCGTTCATCGATCGTGGATCCGCCAGGACGGATCCACGGACGATGAAGGACGCGGGCTGTACACAGGCCAGATTCTCGCCCGATATCCGGCCCAAGCCGATTATCGGGCGAGAATTTTCATTACAGACTGCTGTTTTTTTATTCATCAAAATGATTTCTTTAGCGTTTCTGTATATCACTTGTTTAAAAAAATAAATATAATATAGATTTAAAAAAAACAGCACTTAGTGTAATTCTTATTTTTTTCTCTGTACTTTTTTCATTTTCCATCAAAGACCTTTTCACATGTAATATTTGATAATCAAGTTTCTTCCATTTGACACAGATCATTAGCGAAAGATCTTTGTACCTTTTCATAGCTGAGAGATTTTATGATTCACGGAAATGAGGGAAGGGAACTATCCGACAAATATATAATTTTTTTCCTTAGTACGTCTTGCACTCTGGCCACAGAAATTGACTGGAATTGTGAATATCGTGGCAATGTATGAACAGCTTTTAATATAGCTCGTTTTTTGCATTTTAAATGCTCCTCTTCAAATAATATTAACTTGAAAAGCCATCAAACCATCAATAGATCATGTGAATTCAATTTAACACGTGAAGCAAGATAGACTTTTATGGCACAGATGGTCAGCTTCCAAAGCGAGGAGGTTCCGGGTGAAAATGTACAAGAAAAATAGATGAAATTAATTTGGTGGAATGCAACTGCATGCAACTTTGGCAGTTAAAACCATGGGAAGCCATTTGGTTCATTGGTTGACTTTTGAGCTTTGTCCACGTGTATATTTGTGTGATGTCAAAGCAAGTTTTAAATTGTTACAGCAACTCATGGTAATGAGCAAACCCTGACGTAATGTGGTGCCTTTCATTTTAATAATATCCCAATCCAGTGTTACATCAATGTGCAATGTACTGCAGAAACATCAAAACAGACATGCCATATGTTATGGGGCCCTACATATCTAAACAGGATCATGTCTGGTGTTAAAAATTAACTCTGAAATATAATAATAATGTCTGAATAGAAGACCCTTGTGTATTTTACTTGCATCTTGGCATCTTTTTTCCAGATCTGTACAGTAATTTGCATTATATTTTTTAAAAATTTATTATTCTCAAAAAGATAAAAAGATCAGATTTGAGCATGTAGGCTCCTTAAAGGATGTCACTTAGTTGGTAACTAGGGATAAAGAAAAGGCATATTTACTAAACACTTTTTTTAGCTCTGTGTGCACAAAGGAAGGCAGAGCTCAAGTCTAAATTCATAATAGCAATGTCACTGCCTTAAATGGTTCACAATGGCTCAAAATTAATATGATTGAGAAACAGTTAGGGACAATTAAGGTTGACAAGGCACCAGGACCAGATGGATTACATCCACGTATCCTAAAAGAGCTGAGCTCAGTTATTTCAAAGCCATTATTTCTTAAGACTCTTTAATCTCTGGCATGATACCGATGGATTAGCATAAGGCCAATTGGGTTTTTATTTTTAAAAAGGGAGCAAAGTAATTACCAGGTAGCTACAGACAGTTAACATGCAAATTAGGGTCAATAGGTTTAGAAAAGTCAATCTGTAAATGGATAGAGAACTGGCTTAAAGACCGCATACAGAGAGTGGTGATTAATGATTGATACTCTGAATGTTCTAAGCTTATTAGTGGTGTACCCCAGGGTTCAGTGTTGGGTAATTTACTGTTTAACATCTATATAAATGATATAGAGTTTGGGATTAAAAGTACAATTTCTGTGTTTGTAGATGACACCAAACTATGTAATGGAAATAAGTCCATATCGGATGTCTATAATCTACAAGCAGACCTGGATGTACTGTTTTATTGGGCAGCCAAGTTGCAAATGGCATTTATTATAGATAAATGTAAAGTTATGCACTTGGGAGCTAACAACATGCATGCTTCATATTGTCTAGGGGGAATACATTTGGGGGAGTCAGAAATGGAAAAGGATCTGGGGGTTCTGGTAGATCACAAACTCACTAACAGCAAGCAATGCCAAGCTGAAACATCTAAAGATAGTAAAATACTTTCATGTATTAAAAGAGGAATAGACTGCAGGGATGGAGACATAATCCTGCCCCAGTACAAAGCATTGGTCAGACCACATCTGGAATATGCACTCCAGTTTTGAGCACCAGTTCACAAAAAGGACATTGTGGAAGTGGAGAGATTGCAGGGAAGGGCAACTAAATTAATAAAAGGAATAGAGGAGCTCAGCAATGAAGAAAGATTAGCTGAACTGAATCTATTCTCCCTTGAGAAGAGACATTTAAGGGGGGATATGATCACCCTGCATAAATATATAAATGGTCCATATAGAAAACTTTCTTCCCAATTATTCACAAGAGGGCACTCTTTGCGTCTGGAGCAAAAAAAGTTTAAGCCCCGGTTAAGAAAGGGATTCTTCACTGTAAGGTCTGTGAAAATATGGAATCGGCTCTCTCAAAAAGTAGTTTTCCCCTGTTGAAGCAAATTGTACCAGGGTTTTTTTGCCTTCCTCTGGACCAGCTATGTCCATAGGGTTTTATATTTAGAATATGTTATCTTAATTTTTAGAACAGTTTCCCAACCAGGGTTCAGTGGAACCCTAGGGTTCCCCCAGAGGTTGCTAGGGGTTCCTTGAGTAATAAGCAATTTGTGTCTCTCAGGTCAATTACCACCCACACCAATGATCTACTTGGCTATCCATAATGGTGGCATTCTTTCCACTGATTGACAATGTAAGAGACATTCATCCCATTTACCACCTGGCTAATATACCGTGAACTTGAAAATTGAAAATATTGGAAAGAACTGAAAGTTATTTCAGGGGTCCTTCCATGTTTACAAGGCTGGTGTAGAATCTACCTATAATAAAGATCAGGCACTTCTGCTGCCTTTCTTTGTGCAGGGTGACTGGTCTTGTAATTGCCTCTTTCCAGTAGTGTTCCACAAGCAGCCTGCAATTGATAGACTCTCTGTGCCCCTTCTACAGCTTTGTTGTCTGCACACATGCGTTGAACAATTTTGTCTGCACGTGTGTTTGCAACACTGTTTGGTGCTTACAAAGTGGACTGCCTTAACGCTGTGTACTTTCATGCACAGTGATATGTTGTGGTAATACAGCATGTAAGTGAATGGGACCTTTAGTAGTATGATTGAGCTACTGAGAATCACCCATGTACCTTAAATAACCACTAAACGTTAAAGCAAAAGTCTTTTTTCTTTTCTCTATATAGAGAATTATTTTTTTGTGGGCCCATTTAGGTGATTACCTTTTTTTCCCTATTTTGGGAAGGAGATATAAACCGAAAGAAAAATACTTTATAAACTGATGTTACTGATTTTTCACCTCTTTCTGCCATAGCATCAATGGTGACCACGACCAAGACATCAACGGTGAAGAAAAAACGTTTTCCCTATGTAGAGAGCAATTAAACGGTTCAAATTCTTCAATACGCTCTTCAAAATAAGAAAAGATACACTTTAGGGCAGATGACCCCAACCATTGGGCCAGGGACTGATGCCGGGCCATTGACTGTGCTGAACTTGGCCACAGTCGATCTTGTTGGCTGCAGAAGACTTTTTACTATGACAGGAAGGATCTGTGTCCTCTCTCCAGGTGAATGTGATTGGCTGAAGGAAACAACCTTTCTGTCACGGGTTTCATGCTAAAAACTTTTTCTCTGGCAAACCCCCTCTCCCCTTTCCAAATGCTTTTAAACATTTTCTTGCATGAAACCAATCCATGCAAAAAGGGCACATGAATAACATTTATGGGTCTATTCATATAAATAGAAAGAGAAAAAAAGTGCAAGGTCATAATATAACATAAAGCTTGTTAGTAAATTACAAAAAAAGTATATGCAGTCATACCTAGATAGTAAGTGATTATTGATGTACATTGTTAGTCGTGAACTGACTGGTAGTTATAACATTCACATTTCTGTGTTTTTCGCCTCAAACCCGATGCGTTTTGCCAATTGGCTTCTTTAGGGGATTTTTTAGAGACTTAACTAAAACATTGTATCAGCAATATTAAATTTGTCATATTTTCAGTATGAAAAAACAGGTAAGTACATGTTATGAGTCTCTACAGGTATGTAATTTGTATGTTTGTGTGTATAATGTGTATAGTATAGGTAATATGTATGGTAAAGCAAAGGTCCCCAACCCCGACCATCTGACAGGTGAGACTCAAGAGCACGGAGACCAGTGGCGGTCCTCGGCTCTGGCCGGTGCACCCCCCAGCGAGGTCAGGAGAAGGACCATGCTTGGGGGGGGCCACCAGCCAGAGCCATGGACCACGTCCCGCATACAGATCGCAGGCTCAGACTCGCGATGGGATAGTGGGTGGGTTATGGCATCATGATGTCACTCTGGGGGAAGTTTCTTCCCCTTTGAGTGACACAGGATCGTAGATCCCGTAGATTCAGTGGTCCGCGAGCTGCAAAAGGTTGGAGACCACTATGGTAGAGGGCAAGAGTCTAAACATTGAATTTGTCAGATTTTTTTTCAAACAATAGCTTTGTGTGCATGATATTTTCATTGTGCTTGAGCAGCTTTTGGCTCGGTCTTGTGGACAATGGTAAAATGTGAGTGGAACTTTCCAAGGTAGTATATTGTGACATTTTCAGTAGCGCTTGCTTCACATTTTTCAGAACCCAGTCTGTCCTATTAATTAGCATTCCATCTGTTTTTTTTTTTGCTTGCATCCCCATCAGTAAAAAAACCATCACACACATGGCAAGCACTGAGCATACAATTACAATGTGTTTGATTTGCCTTTGTGGTGCTTCTAGGACAACGACCTTGTAAATAAAAAAAGTAGCAACTGCTGAACAAATGCATCAAATTTCTAAGTATCACAAGCTCGGTGTCAGCTCATGTCAAGCACCTCACAAATGCTTCTTAAATGAGAGCTATAATAGTTGTGGTTAAATTTTATTTTACGTATAAAATATAAATGTATGTACATATAAATATATAGCTTCTGGCACCAGAGCCATGTGACTTTTGATGCTGAGAGAACTGAAAATATCATTGTTAACTCGTGTTACAAAGTGCAAAACCCTCATCATTTAATACAGGGTAAATCACTCACAAAGTATTCTAAAGTGCTACAAGTTAGTTATAGAGATTGCAAAGCAGAACATGTTTCCTTTCACACACTCTGGGTCTGATTTATTAAAGTTCTCCAAGACTGGAGAAGATAGACTTTCATAGCAGAACCTGAGTGATCCAGGAAACCTGGAAAGAATCTGGTCCAGAATTGAAAACATTTTCCAACTAATTGCAAATGATTTTCATGAAATCCATTCTATCATGGGAGAACCTTGGTAATCAAGAAAACCTTGAATTGATTTCCTAAAAATCATTTGCCCTTATTTGGTTTACTGTGGATATAGTAATTATAACAGGGGTTCCTTGAAGACCTGAAAGTTATTTCAAGGGTTCCCCCTTGTTATAGGAGTTGAGAAAAACTGCATTAGTCACAGCTAGAGTGGTCAGGGATGGCTTGTTTTAAACGTTCACTGCCTGTGTTGACAAGGAACATACTGACAAAAAGAGAGAGAAGTGAGATGACCTTATCAGGTTGCTGCTCATTCCTTTTCTAACCTCAGATTAGGGCATGCAAGTGACAAAGCTGTATTGCATAAATGAATTAAAAAGAAAAGTCAGGTCACATGTGCTATCTGATATTTAAATTTCAGGACTGGAAGGACAATTTTTTGACAGATTGACCCTGTGCCTAGAATTTGGCAATTTTTGCATGGAGTTGGCAATTCTGTAAATCATTGCATGCCAATATACACTTTCAGTACAGCAAAGTGCCCTTGAAATTTGTACCCAGATGGCATTGATAATTAGAACAGAAGATAACATTTCCATAGCATAATTATAATAAATAAGCGATATTTAACATATGCAGGGCGGTGTATCCTTCAGAACATCAATATAACATTCACCTCCAAAATAACTCCTCCAATACAAGACATGGCCGGCGACAGACTAAATTGACTGTATAGACACAGAGGCCATAAATAAGAATAATTAACCTAATTCAGTCAAACTTAATCAGCGCAGGACAATGTTACAAGCAGAAAGCAATATTCCTCCCAATTCTAAGACACAACTGCACGGTGAAGGTTACCTGTCGGCGGAGTCACTTGAAATAGATTTCGGCATAAAGTAATCTGTTTAATCTATCTTTTACTTACTCCTGCCGTGTCTCATTATCGCCCCAGCAGCAGGTGGAGACCAAAAAGCTTATAAATACACGGGATGTCATCACAGATCAAATGCTTGCCACAAAAAGAGAGAAAACACTTATTTCGGCGAATGGAAATGGTTAAAGTGGAACTCTAGGGAATACATGCTGTTCTACAAACACTGATGTATAGTGAAAAATGATTTAGCTGTGGCTGATTTCAGTTTAAGGATCATTTATTTAGAAGAATAGATAGTGCTGTAAAAAAAATGAGTCTGCAGCAGGACACAAAGCCTTTGTATGAATGTGAGTAATGCTCAGGGTTCTAGTCGTAAAAAAAAGAAGGGGCACGGAACTATCCATAGCGAGCGCACGTGCCCGCCCCACTACACCCCTGCCTATGTTCCACTCAAAGGGGAAAAAACTTCCCCTGCTATTCCATACCGGAGACATGGTCTGCCACTCTGGATGGAGCTTAGTCCCCCCCTACCGGGGTCCTTATCATGACCACCAATAATTCTTTGCAAAATAAGAAAAAAAAGTGAGGTGTTCCCACCTGTGCCTGTCCCACTACACCCCTGGTAATGCTTATGATTGGTTGTCCTGTACAGGTCATCAATAGACTTGATTGGGAACACTTTATAAAGGCCTTTTGAGCTTTTGTAAAATGTTTTCGAAGATTTTATATAGCAGAAATACAAAGCAATTAAAGGCAGGTTCACACCTGGCTTGAGATTAAGCAATCCTGTACTCACTTGATCAATCTTGGTCACTTACAGTGCAGCTCTGGTTCTTAAAGTATTAGTATCTGCAGATTTGACAGCTGGCAGCAGTGAGTGGACTGGTACTGCTCACTGCCACCCATATTCATTCCGCATGTAGTTTCTTTTGGGTGACCCTACCATCTGGCATTTCCCGAAAGGTAGCAGTTCCGGTCATGAGGAACCGGTAAAAAACTGCAACCGCCAGTGTGACCCTAGCCAAAATGTTTTTAAATTTCATTAACTCGTCCATTTCTTGAGCAATACGATGCTAGACAACAGCCCCATACCATGTTTTAGGTATTTAATAAACATCTTTATACCTGTCAGCTGCTTTTAACAATGGTGTGTATATTATTGCACACATAGTGGCGGATTATGGGCTCCTCGAAATTAATAACCAAATCACAGCTCTACCATCCATGTGAACAATCCCTTAATTATGAACGAATTCTGAGTTCTTGGAGAAGTTGAATGTCTTCAGCTTAGGATACTTGAGGTTTCTATGAATACTATTTCTCCAAAAATAACTATACTTGACATGTAACCTTGAAAAAAGTTATGTTTTTAAAATGTTAATAAAAATATACTAAACATGTACATTAGCAGAGACATGTTAGGATTATCAAATGTTTTTGAATAATCAAGAGGAACTCTTTCATGCTTCCCCTTGAGTTCCCTTGTGTTTTTTGAGAAGAGATATTTATAAGGAGATATGACCTCCTTGTGTAAATGAAAAATGTTCCATATAATAAACGCAACAAAAAGCAAACTCAGAGCTCCCATGGCCATTTTGGTAAAACAGCTATATGGAGAATATTTAGATCTTGCCGAGAAAATTCTTATAAACTTAGTGGCATGTTTGTCATGAGGCATAACCCATCCTGATGCATAAAAACAGGTTTTGTCCTCAACATTAAGCAGGAATGGGACTTACAGGAATTACCATATATCACAACCTCAATGTGCATATGCAGAGGTAAATATGAGTTCCTGGTGTTCTTGATATCCACAAAATCCACAAATCTATTACAGCATGTAGCCATTCTGGTTCTTTAGTTAAGACATTAAACACAATTCACAGGAAACCTGAGTAAGACCAAACTTGCCCTTTTAACACAGGGACATAATTTTGTTCCTAAGCCAAGGGGTGGATCACACACACACCGCAATGTATATGGGAATTGTAAACTTGGTAAAAAGTTTCTTACATTTGGCTTAACTTCTAAGTATACATTAAAGCTGTTCACAACTATAAAGAATTTAATAAGTGCTGGTTCCATCCAGCTAAGTAGAGTAGAGGTCACTATGGAGGGAATCATTGACACATTTGGCAGTAACAGTACGATGAACACTTTTTGAATGGTATCCTAATGCACATTTACAGTATTAGGTAACACGTGCACTGTGCATTGTAATCTTATAAATTTAAAAAAGGGTTAGAAAAAAGAAGGTGCATTTTCAGCTCTTAGTAAATAAATAGGCAGCCATAACAAGGCACGCCTTAAGGCAATTAATAATTATTTAGTAATGCAATGGGTTACAAATGCCAAATCCAATATATCTATTCTTGCAGGTACTCCTTAGGAAAGGTATAGTGCACGTTGCACTTCTTCTTGGTCTATTTGGGAATCAGAATACTTTAAGGTTCTGTTTTGATGGGGTTTGGGTTTGTGTTGAATTGATAGATTTTGGAGGGCTTTTGGCTGGCATTAGTTTTAGATGCTTCTGAGATAAGTCAGGATTCATTGACACTGGCAGTTGACCTTCTTTTGATCTGAATCAGACTTCAGGTTAATTGTGCATCTCTGATATTGAAAGATCCGCTAACATTATTAACTGCTCCAGTCTAAAGTCCCATTCTCCCAGAAGTGAGCAGCCAACACCTCACTGGTCATAACTAACCTAGATTTATCTCATGCTTTTAAGCTAGTCATAAGAATAAGTCTAACTTTCCAGGATCACAAGCTAAAAAATTAATCAGTCCCAGCCTACATTAATGATCGACAGACTTGAAGGAATTTTCCTTCAAGCTTTTTTTTTCTTGATTTGATCGTGCATAAAAAAAAAAATACAGGTGGTATTTTGGTAATAATCCATCTTCTCTGACCCGTGAGAAGTTGCAAAGTTCCTTTAATGGGAATACTTTTCTCTTTCGTTAAATTAAATCTCCAAAGCCCAGTAGCATTTTTGGTGCTTATATGTAAATGTCAGTGGGATTTGAGATTAAAAGCTGTATTTTTATACAAGTCAATGAAGATCTCCAAAGGATAAAGATGTCTTCAAATAGAAATTCTTCCAGCGTTGGAGAGAAACAGTAAGTCGCACTTGTAAGGAAATGTGTCTCCCAGCTTCAGCTATCACTTTATTGAAATGTTTTAATTAACCCTTCTGCCTCCGGAGATGTGTTTAACCTTGGAAATGGAAAAAGCTTTTCCACCTTCATTAAAATCTCCCCTAGGTTGACAGTCTGATCAGAGCAGCAGTAGATCTTTGGTTTCACATATTTTTTAAGCTTTGGAACCTGTGGGGTAGGCTAGAAGCTTATCGTTCTTTCTCGACATTTAAAGTTCCAAAGTAATTAGGATGTTTTGTGCAGATGTATGAAGCTGTATAGCTCAGGATCTGCCCTAGAAGGGTTTTCACAGCTGCTGGAGACAGTTTTAGACATTCTGTGCAAATATTTACTACCAATTGAAATAAAGGTTTGAATAGCATTAAGCAAGATATGAATGATTGGGACAGAAGAATGAGTAATTGAAAAAACTGGTTCACCATGCAACCATTTGATCTCCTATTAGTTACTCATTTTTTTCTTTTATTTGTTTTATAAATTTTATTTTAGTTTAGTAAACTCACCAATCCATGCTTCCTCACCATTAGAGGTCTAGACCCATTAGGTTCCCTTGGAGGTCCTGACCGAGTTGGGCTCAAGGTATGGAGGGAGCCAATTGGCACATGACTGTCATTTGGAAAAGCAGTGATTTAACCCAGGTAAGCTCTGAAACCATCCAACACACCCAACGCTTATTAAGGATGTATTCTTTCTCTTACAAGGATCTTGGATAGGTGGGTATAGGTTGCTTGGGGGTGGGCTTTTAGGAGGCAAGGCGTCTCTTCTCTAAATCCATGATAGTTTTCCAACTGTTCACTTTGGTGAGCTGAATTACACACACAGGTTAATGTGCAGTTGCAAGTTGGGTTGGGGTACAATTTAAAGTAATTGGTACTGCAATGCACTGAAGTGCCTGTCATACACTACACAAACTCTGTCTGTCTGTTTCACAGAAAATATTGTACAGGACCATTGGTGTTCAAAGTAGGTTAGGTCTAACTGGCAGAAAAGTTTAAAATTGAATGCAATAACCATTATTTACATGGAGAAGGCTTTAGAACCTGTCTTTTGTGTGAAATTGTTATAACTTATAGCAGAACTAAACTAAAAAAAAAAATCTCACTTACCTTATCTTTTGCAGTTCCCTCGAATCCTGGATTAGGTCCTTCACCGTCCTGTAATTAACCTTTGTGCCGGTGCAGAGGAAGAGTTGGGTGCCGCCATTTTCTTTCCTTATCTTCCGGCTTTTGCCTATGTTACCCAATCTCGCACTGCTCAGGCACAGGATCGGGTGACATAGCTGCTGTAAATGGGGAAAAGAAGAGTGGTAATTTTTTTCTCATGTAGGAAAAAGCCCGGGCATGCGCAGAAGGAGAAGCCAAAAGCCTCCTGAGATATCCATGTCACACATCCCACGAGGCTTCTGGCTACTCCTTCCGCGCATGCCCTCTGCGGTCCCATTTTGTCTTTTAGATAAAGGTTTAAATAAAATAAAAAAATAAGTACATTTTTACTTTACATAAAAGAATTGTCTACCCTTGCTTACGTAAATAAGTACCCAGCTTTTCATGCCTATTACTTACTATTTCAGTGAATGTGCCATGGAAGTCATGCAGAACTGACTTCTGTATAATGTAGTCAATCCATATATTATGTTTTTCTACTACTTTCAGACCAGTCTTCAATATGAAGCCTTGCACAAGAGGTTACCACAACAATTATTATGGTGATCTAGTGAGAGATTTGGCTAGAACACAACTGAGGGCAGTTCTAAAAACACAATTGGAGAAGAGGAATAAAGATAATGTATTTTACTGGTTTTTAAATTTACATTTTAAGATCATTACTGCTTTATGATATAGAAAAACAAATAAATATTAAGCAAAGGGCACCCAACTGGCACGCTAGGGCACCCTAGATTGAGGAACAATGTCAGTGCACCACTGTTCACATCTCAGATTTTTACTGGACACAGGGACGACTGAGACGAGGACAAGCAGAACTGTCTTTAAAATAAAAAAAGACCATTTACCCTTACTTCTGCAGAACCCTGGACATGAATCTGTCCTGGATCGAAGGAAGAGAAAACCGGCAGATGCTGCCATCTTCCTCTGTTTTCTTCCTACACCTGATCTCGCATTCCACAGGCACACTTTTTTTTATTGCGCCCTTCTGTGTATGCTTGAGAGTAGCCTGAATCCTCCTGAGACACGTGACGTAGATATCCTAGGACGTTCTGCACTCCCCAGCGGTAAAGACAAAGGGGGCTTTCCATTTTCTATTTTAAAAGAGTTAAAGTTTTAAAAGTTGTTTAGGAAAAAAGAGCAAACAATGTTTTACTTTATATAAAAGAGTAAATAACCCTTTTATATAAAGTTCAAATTGTGATCTGTCAACAGTGGCCAAGCATATGTTATCTTACCAGAATTAGCTATTGGAAAACCATCACCTGTGCCTGGAAATGTCCGTCCATAGTAGTCTATGTGAACAACAATGGGTGGTTACATGGGTGATTGTAGCAGCATTCATTTAGCATTTGTTTAGCTCTGCAGTTACCAAACGTTCACTAGTGAACGGACAGTAAAAGCCTAACGCAGAACCATTTCTTTGGCATTGTTCCATGATAAAGGAGATACAGCAGACAGAACTGGCCCAGATTTTCCAAGTTTGGACACGTTCCCAAGAATTCACTTCTCAGAATTGTACATCTCTGCAGCTAAATTTAGTTATAAGATTATGTTATCTTCACAGCTACAATATACATTCTGGGGTTATTCACCCAGGGTGCATCAAATTAAAACTTCTAATTTCTTTCTATATATTTACTTTTTCGGTCTGAATAGAAAAAATCAGAACGATTTGGAAATGCAGAGAGAGCAGCTGCACTGTGTGAGTACCTCTCTAGAAGCAGTTTGCCTTGGATGTATTCCAGTGCAGTAAGTGAATGTAGTTTTAAAAGTGAAATTGCATTTTTTCTGTATTGAACCCAAATGTCCTATCTCTAATGTACAAGCTGTAAAATAGCCTTTGAAGAATAGTCTTTGATTCTTGTTTACCAAACTGAACATGATTCATAACTATTTGCAAGCACTCTTACAATGTTTCATTACAAAAAGAACATTTTCGAGACAGAGGCTAAAATAGTCCCTGTAGCAGCAGGAAAAGAACAGTATGGAACTGGGACATTAAAGGTACATTCCAGTAACATATGGTATTCCTATTCAAACGTGAGAACACAGTCTACCTGCTCAGTGGTCTATAGCTGACATCCATCTCGGCAGCTTACTAGCTTATCGTACTATATTACCATACCTAAATGCTTATTCATACCGGTGTAAAATGTGGTGGAGTCTGCACAAAATCCACAGCTCCTGATGAAGCAAACATATGATCCTGTAACATGGGGGGCATGGAATATAGCAGTTATTTTGTAGGCTCTGAAAGTTTCTTCAGTTTTTGGCAAGCCATAGTAGTATGGTCACTTATACTAGTAGTCCCCAACCTTTTGGAGCTCACGGACCACTGAATCTACAGACTCTATGTCACTCCGGTGTCACTCAAAGGGGAAGAAACTTCCCCCTTAGTGACTTCATAATGCCAGAACCCACCCACTTTCAAATTGCAGATCTGGGCCTGCCCAGAGACACAACCCACCCACCACCGCGAGCCTGCGATCCATACGGGAGACAATGTCCGCAGCTCTGGACGGTGCGCCCCCCGTAAGCGGGGTCCTTGTCCTGATCCCACTGGGGGGTGTGACAGCCAGAGCCTCGGACCACCACTGGTCACCGTGCTCTTGCAACCCACCTGTCAGTCGCCTGCGGCCCACTCTGGGGGTTGGGGACTCCTGACTTATAGGATCTTTCATTTTTGTAGTTCTGAGACTGATGCTTTTCTGTCCTCTTTTGGTTTAAAATTGCAAAAGAGAATAAAAAAACAGTCAGATATGTCAGATAATGATTCTCTTCTTCTGCATACTTTTAAATTAATCAACACAATTGTTTGTATTTTCACTAGCTATAAGATGTGCCCATGTAAATTTTAATACATTTACTTTTGTAAGTGTGGTAAATAGTTCATTTACCTTACTGGCCAAGGTCAAAGCCTAAATAGGTGCTTTTATAATTAACTTCATTGGTGTTACTTGAAAATGTATCAGTTAAAAAACGTTTGGCTAATGTATGCTACTATTGTGTATATGCAATGGGCCTGATTTATTAAAATTTTCCAAGGCTGGAGAGGATACACTTTCATTAGTGAAGCTGGGTGATCTAGCAAGCCTGGAATGGATTTCTTCAAAGTCATTTGCTAGCAAATGTTTTGAATCCTGAACCAGATCCATTCCAGGTTTTCTGGATCACCCAGCTTCACTGTTGAAAGTGTATTCTCTCAAGCCGTGAAGAGCTCTATTAGCATAAACCCATTGTCAAAGGACGATGAGAATTTTCACTTGTTGGTAGTCTTCAGGCCGAGAACCTAATTTGGTGATTACCATTCTCATGGTTGGTGGTGTTAATCTTTTCCACTACCTGATGACCAAAATACAATGAAAATGCTTATAGCGGTTTCTTAAAAACATAGGGCAGGATTTATCAATCTCTCCAGGCCTGGAGAAGACTATCAGAATGAACCTGAGTGATTCAGCAAACCTGGAATGGATTTCTTAAAACAATTTGCTGTTAGTTGGCAAATGTTTTCAATCATGGTCCAGATTATTTCCAGGTTGGTTGGATCACCTAGGTTCATCAATGATGGTTTATCTTCTCCAGTCCTGGAGAGCTTTGATCAATCAGACCCAATGTGTTGGTTGGCCTGCATTGAATCTCAGAAGAGAACTATCTTTGGAACTATGACTGCTGACCTTTTTGCCGTAAGGTTTTTATTGTTCTCTGTGTCTCTAGTGAGGCAGATGTACTATACTTGTCCTGGTGAACACTGTCATCCAGACTCAAAATGAGGAAAAGTTCATTTTCCAACGGATATTTGTGTTCTAGTGACAACTAAGAGGGCATTCCCTTTGCTATAAGGATGACCTAGAACCTATTGTGTCTACCGGACAGGAACTGAATGGTAATCTCCCTACAGTCCTCAGGTCAGCTCTTGTTTGTACCCATGAGACCCAATTTTTCCCTGTTGACTAAAATAAAGGTGAAACAAGACTTTAAAATATAAAGATTTCAACATAATGGTAGAGAAGTCTATTGTTTTCAATGGCAGTGATTGATTCTCTACAATGGAATGTTTCAGTGAATGCCAAATCCACTGCTTTATAAATCCACCTCGATTAAATTATTTGCATGTTCAATGTGTTTGCAAACTTCAGTTTATTTTCAGTTACTGGATTGACACACTCAAATGTACTAGAACTTAGATCTAAATGTTACAGTAATAGAAATCTGTATTCAATATTACACTACTAAGAATACTAGTATGTTTTAAATGTAGGCAGTGTAGGTGCCTGACTTTGATCTGGTGTCAGCTCCTTACAGTCCCTGTACAGCAGAGCAGAGAACAGGAATAGGAATCCCAAAGAGCCAATCAGCTGTGCTGTTCCTATACTAGAATAAAATGCACCAATAGGAGCAAAGTGATAGAAAGATGAGCTCATTAGCCTGCTGCTTCCTCTTTCACTATCCAGTCACCAGCTAGAGGCAGGAAAAGACCTGTAAATGGTATTTAATGGCAGCAGAGAAAAATTAGGTCTTCCACCCTGCCAGACAGCATTTCACATTTGTGTTTAGCTGATTGTCCGGAGTTCACCTTTCAAGCAATTGTTATAATTTCCACAAGAAATTTTCTTCCCTGATTGTTTCAGCAACAAAAGGGTGACAGATAAACAACAGAGTGCTGTACACACAGTCCTGTTCTTTTCCAAAGGCGAGGTGAGGGGGTAGAAGGTTGAGTGGCACCCCACTGTGCTCTTCTACTTTGACTTGTACGTACAGTGGTAGTTCACTGTTAGATCCACTAATAGATCCATCAGGACGGATTTATGAATGACGTACACTCTGTACACATGTGAGATATTCACCCGAGATGATTCTGACCATTGTGTGCATAGCCGAAGTCCTAAAAGATACTTGCATATTGCATGCGTGTCCTCTGAAATAACTGACTATAATTAAAGTTCTTGAAGACATGTATAACACAGAAGAATAACTTAAATAACAACAACCTAATGTGATAATAGAAAATGTTCTGCTGCCACTTTAACATCCACATTGATTTGTCCGCCTGGTTTGTGTAGCTCAGACTGTTAAGTATTCTATCCTTGTAGAAGAAGATTATTAAAATTAAAAAAAAACCCTTTATTAAAACTTATTAGAAATGCTGCTTTATTAATCTGCACAGTGATTTTTGGATCATGCTTGGTTCAGTCTGCATTATTTGCAAATAAACCAAAATTCTTCTTCCTAATATTTGAAATATTACAAAAAGTGTTTTTTTTTTTTTTGCAGGGGAATAATGGCTATGGTCATTTAGGGCAATTAAAAAATGTAAATAGATGGTTCCTGCAATGCATTATAACCTAAAGAATTGCTAAACTCAGCAGTCACTTCCTTAACTTGAGATGTAGGCATCCTGAGCTCTAGGTTTGGACTTCTAGGGGTGTATTTATAAAGCAGTACATATGACATTCACTGAAACATTCCCTTGTAGAGAATCAATTACTGCCATTGAAACACATGGACATGGAAGATTCTCCAGCAGAGAATGTTCCAGTGAACGCCAGATTCATTGCTTTATAAAAAAGACCTTGTTGGGCTTGTTCTCACCTTTCTAGTGTGACATGGAAGCTTACATAATAATGTATGCATGGTATGTTATGTTATGTTAACAGTGTTATCTACCTTAGTGTGCTGCCTTGCCATTCATTGTCAATGGCATCCCTATGCAATAACCCAACACATGCATCGCAGTGCACCGCAACCTGTGCATTGTGGTACTTTGTGTCACACAAAAATGGTGCAGTTTTTTTTCTCTGCTTTGGTGTATTGCCAATCCAATATACTGAACTGGCTGCTTTAATGCAACACAGATTATTGCATGATGCTTATATTTGCACTTCAATGTGCACGTGTTAATTTAATGCATTAGATGTGAATGGGTCCTTTAAAAAAAACTGTACTGAAAGAAGTGTGCTGACATTGTTCTGAAAAAAGCTGATTGTCCATTCTGCATTCTTGTTCAGTCTTTGGGCCTTATTTATTAAAGCTTTCC